>NW_019944454.1:40159-53802 GCF_002910315.2 Salvelinus sp. IW2-2015 | reverse complement strand
CCTCTGAGTTACAAACAAAGGAATCCAATCAGAAATTTGTATATTTCCAGATGCTTGACGAAAATGCTGGTGAGTGGACCGCCGATCCATAACCAAAGGTTATGGTGTTTTCACGCTGTAGTAATAATCAGAAACGTTTCTTGAACATAACTAATGCGCAAGAAATAACCCCCCCCCCCCCAAAAAAAAAAAAAAATACTACAAAGTTGCCTTAGCAAGCAAGGAAACAGGGCTCCATGATACCGGCGCCATCTTGAAAACCACATGATGTACATGCATCCATCATGCCTGCGTGTCAACCATGCAGGCTGGTAGTGATGGTGTGGAGTGTGTTTTTCACAGCACATATTGGGCCCCTTGATAAAAGTGGAGCAACGTTTGAATACCACAGGATATCTAAACATCATTGCCAAGCAGGGCATCCCTTCATGGCAGCAGTTTATCCTCTGCAAATATATTTTTTTCAGCAGGATAATGTCCCATGCCCAACAAGGCTAGGATTGTCCAGGAATGGTTCCATGAGCATGACAGTAATCAGCCAACTACCAGCCAAATTGACACCAAGTGTGGGAAGCATTGGAGTCAAAAAGGCCAGCATCCCTGTAGACACTTTGGACACCTTTAGAGTACCATGCCCTGATGAACTGAGGCTGTTCTGAGGGCAAAGGGGGTGTAACTCCGTATTAATGTGTTTCTAATGTTTGTACACTCAGTGTCTCTTTGAGACACATTACAGACATAGCCTACAAGTAGCAAAACAGAACTCACTTTGATTGGACAATTAATGTATTTCAACATTTATATAGGTCTATATGGCTGCTGTTTATACACTATATTGCCCAAAAGTATGTGGACACCCCTTCAAATGAGTGGATTCCGGCTATTTTGCCACACCCTTGCTGACAGGTGATTATAAAATCAAGTTACACAACCATGCAATCTTCATAGCCAAACATTGGCAGTAGAATGGCCTTACTGAAGAGCTCAGTGACGTTCAATGTGTCACCGTCATAGGATGCCACCTTTCCATAAAGATACTTAAATTAGAGAAGACAATTTTCAAATTCCAAAAAAGACAATGTCGTTATCACCTTTGTTCCAAAAATATCAATCGAATTTGTCCATGAATTGTCTTTCAAGACCAATTTTTTTTTAATCCCCCCCCACAAATCACAGCTAAAGTTATTAACGTTTTATTTTTCATGCATTACATGGAAGAGCTTGTCTGCATGCAGAAGGAAAAACAATGGAAATCACTCACACATTCTTTCATCCAGGACCTGCTCATTCAATGTGATGGATTCCTGACATTGGAAGATGAGACAAGACTGACTGAAGTGATGGATAGTCCAGGATTCTTACTGTTGTATGTGGCTGCTTTGAAAATGAACTGGTTTGTGTGTGATCAGGGGTGTTCATTTCCGCACATTCTGTTGAAAAACTTTCCTTAAATGGAAGCAACCGAAACGAAGATAAACAAAACATATCGGAATTTGTCAATGTTTGCAACTGTTGGACTAATGATTACACCCTAGATCAGCTAGATACAGGCAAGAGTGTGCAAGGCGGTATTGAATGTGGTCAATGTTACTTGATCACTCAAATTTCTCTTCGACCTGTGCACCTACATTGTAAACTTCATTCATAGGCTAGGTTGTAGTGTAACAGTTTAACTTTAGTCCGTCCCCTTGCCCCGACCCGGGCGTGAACCAGGGACCCACTGCACACATCAACAACTGACACCCACAAGCATCTTACCATCGCTCCACAAAGGCGCGGCCCTTGCAGAGCAAGGGAACCACTACTTCAAAGTCTCAGAGCAAGTGACGTGCCCAACTGAAAGGCTGCTAGCGCGCACCACCGCTAACTAGCTAGCCATTTCACATGGTTACATCACCCCCCTTCGACCCTCCTCCTTTTCCGCAGCAACCAGTGATCCGGGTCAACAGCATAATGTACACAGTTTAACTTTACGTCCGTCCCCTAGCCCATACCCGGCCTAGAAAAAGAGGGACCCTCTGCACACATCAACAACAGTCACCCACGAAGCGTCTTTACCCATCGCGCCACAAAGGCAGAGCAAGGGGGACCACTACTTCAAGGTCTCAGAGCAAGTGACGTCACCGACTGAAAGGCTGCTAGCGCACACCACCGCTAACTAGCTAGCCATTTCACATTGGTTACAGTAGCAACCTCTTGATGGGTATAGGGAAAATTTGAGTATCATGTAGTAGCCTAAACTTATCGATGTTACATTGAGCTGGGTGAATGGCATATGAACGATAGTCATCCAATATGCTGTTATAGAAATAAGGCCATGCTCATTTAAAAAAAGAAAAACCTGTCCTCACTTGTCTTAAACGGCAGACCGCCACTGGCATTTACTAATGGGCTCCTGAAACCGGAACTAGCAAGATGTCAGCCTCCTTGAATAGGAGAATCTGACCGTGAGTAGATTACATTCAAAACAATGGTCTGCCATCATGGAGGCTGTCTCTCGTTCTTATTATAACTCAATGCATTGCTGGCTTCCACCATTTTAATGTAGTCAACTGGGTTGTACTTCCAACTTCATTGACTGATCCCTCGTGACCCGGTTGGAATCTCCAGCTGGCACATCAGTAGGGATTATGCTGAGCCACTGGGCACCGGTCTATGGCCCGTGATGTAAACAGTAACAGGCAAATGTGGCAAGGGATTAGCGCCCTTCTCAAATAGCAACAGTAATCTGCGCCTTTTGGTCATTTTGTCAACAAGGTGCATCATCCAGAAACATCTCTTTTCCATCAAATATTTATTTGATTTTTTTAAAATCACGTTTCATTGGGAAGGCAGATAAAGCTTTTTTTTACTCAAAATCAATAACTTTTCATGTGAAAACACAGAATCCTACTCATTACTCCAAGTGCTTAATTACATCACTTTTGTTTGGAGCCGATTTAGCTGTGGGCTTTGAATGTGGCACCTGGCCAAAAACAAAACGAATGCCATCAACTTTCACCCCGTGCAAAACACGCCTATCCGGGAGCCCAGGCCAGATTAATCGAATCCCGTCAATGCCGCTGCGCATTCTGTCACAGACGCTATAATGACACAGATACAAAGATGAGTTCTCTATCTATCTCTATGGCCGCGCACCATTATTAAGAATCTGAGCTGTGAAGACGATATTTTTTGTCTCCGTTTCTATGTATTATTACAGGTAGGTAATAGTTTAAACGTGCTATCTAAAATCGAAAGAACATGATGTCATGATAGGTTACAAATCCGTCAAAAGATTGCCAGGTTTCTTATGTTAAATTTGTTTCGTGATGAAAACGATTTTACAAGTCATATAGCTTGAGATTTTGGGTTTGTCTGACTCAATGTACACCATTTCGTCAAGGTAATTTAAAAATATTCAATTTATTTGAGATTTCRGAGTTCGTTTTGTTATTGGTTTTGTGTATTTTTTTTAAATCTCACGAGCTGGTAAAATGGCGGCGCCGCTGTCTGCGTTTTAATAAAGTCCAAATAGAAGACAATGGACCCGATCATATATTTATGTAGTTGGTGCAGTATATTAATTAATATACATGGGTTCTAAACGGAACCATTTATTAGTTTACAATTGTACAATTTATGCTCCCCGCAAAAATAAACAACTAGCACAAGATCGTAATTTTGATGACACATGGGGAGGTTACTGCCTACTATACTGAGTAAAATGGTGCGCACCAAATTGTAGTTCACATTTTGGTGTGGAAAACGGCGGTGAGAATTTTTCTTCAATATTCATCAGATATGAACACAATTACAATCTTTAGAGAATACAAATCTCATTTCATCAATTGCATGTGAAAAAACGTTATCAAGCCAGCAGCAGATGAAACGGAACCAAACAAAGTCTAGCTCACTTATTTTGCCAGCTAGAAAGAAATGGACACACACTTATTCAGAATCGGAGCAAGCTGCACACCCAGCAAACTGTCTTTAAAAAGACGTTGAAAAGACGACTATGCCCGTTCGGGTTTGGTTGAAAGTGAAAGCTGAAAATATGTATTTTTCATGTGGTTGAAAATATGTCCTTCTAGGCCCATTTTGGTTGAAAGTTGAAAATACGTATTTTTCAGGTCGTTGTTTTAACGACTTGCAAAGAACATAATTTAAATGTACTTGTAGCCTATAACATGGATGCAGTAACCAAAATGGTCAATCCACTACTCATTACATTACTCCAGTATTTGCACAAAACATCAGTCAAAGATACTATCTGAATGATAACAGACAAAAATACAGTTAAGTCAAATGAATATAATTATTATATTCATTGAATAATTATCAATCAAAATATAGATATATTTCGCTGCGTTAGCAACGACCCTATGTGGTGGTGACGTGGAAACCATCACCCCCGACTCTACCAGGAGCATGCTTGAGGTGGTCTGCCACAGCTCTCCGAACATCATGGTCAGTGGCCTTGCTGTTCCATTTCTTGACTGCAGCTGTAAGACCAAAATAAACACAGTAAGTTATAGAAAAGACTAATAGATTTGGAGCATCTTACAGGTTCCCACGGCATTCAGGGCTCAAACCAGGTTTATCACTAACCGATGGTGGCTATTTTGTGTTGTGAGTAATAATGATAATTTATTAAATTTATTCAGAATAATTTAAAAGTGGATAAATGTGTTTGCTTTTCCGTGTCTGTCAAGACAAAAAAGCAAGATAAGTTTGGTTAAAGTTGTCCTTCTCAGGGCTGACAATTGATTAGGGCTAAAACTTGCACGCAGTGTAGAAAAGACGAGGGCCTGTTTGAATGGCGCAGGTTGTCTCTTTCACTCCTCCCTAATATACTATTATAATCACATTCATTGGTAAACTGAACACTGTAGCCTAATATATTTGTCAGTATGCGGAGATCGCAAGTCAAAATGTTTACTTGAAATGGGGGAATGTTTAACCGACAATTGTGTTTCCTAATCGCCGCTTTGCGTGATGGCCGTTGAGTGAACAAGGACATCAGGCATTGGTAAAGAGCCTGAAAGTCAAGCACACATAGGATGTTCTTTGTGAATTGAACACTTTCAAACTGCTGAGGAGATAAGGCTCTGGATTACTGTCTTTGTTGCAGACAGTTTGTATCACTAACGATACCTTTAAAATGACTTTCTTATTGGATCCATTCTAAAGATATGACATAACTGTCCATGACCTTGTTGGTCAGCAGTCTTTGTGTCCTTACCACCAATTTTGCTTAACCTTGAAATCTGTGTCAAGAGACCTTGTTTGAATCACTGGAAGTTATGCAGTAACCTCTGTCTCAGTAGGACTAATAAAAAAATATATATATATTTTACAGGCATTGCTTGTAAGAGTGGATTGAACAAATTGTATCGTTTTAGGTMGCGTGAAAAAGGCTGACAGTGTAAATTAAATGGTACCTACAGTGTAAATTAAATGGTAAAATAAGCCATACTAGTTAGTTAGCAAACCAACCAGCTTCACGGTAGGTACCCAGAGAGTAACGTTGATGTTAGACTCCAGCTAGTTCATAAAATAAATAAAAATGACTCCACACCTGTTACAAGAAAACATAGCTAACCGTAGTTAGCTAGACCGATACAGTAAGTTAGCTAACAGTACAACAATCAAATCTGTTAGCCCTGCTTTCCCGCCCTACTTTCTAACGTAAACTGACCCCATTCCGTATAAATGTGCACAACCGCAACATTCAAACGAGGCTGCAAAGAAAACTAATGGGACTGTACGGCATGACACGTCACGATGTAACAGAGGGTCAGTTTTTTCAGCTTTTCTCCAATACYAKAAGGCCATTACCATGTCGATCAACGCTTAAATAGAAACGTAGTAGAAACGTAGTTCACACCCCAGATTTTGAAGTCAACACAGTCACAACACTGTCACAGTCACAACACTGTGTTGACTTCAAAATCTGGGGTGTGAACTACGTTTCTATTCAAGCGTTGATCGACATGGTAATGGCCTATAGTATTGGAGAAAAGTTTAAAAAACGGACAGTCCGTTTCATCGTAACGTGTCATGTCGTAACGTACAGCACGCATAAAGCAACTATTTCTGTTTTACAATCTCTCTCCACCAGGTGTAGCACTTCTCTCATCATTTAAAAACAAGAAATGGACAGTGACGGGGGTAAGGGGGGGATAACTAGTCATTTTTTGCATCATCATTGCTGCGATCATCATTCTCAAAGCCGCTGTTTACTTCTAAGATCACTTTAGCACCGCCCTAACAACCCGATTCAAATTCGACACAAACCTTCAAATAGGTATATAATGATACATTATATAAACTCTTTAKAGTGTTTTATTTACATTTTAGAGGCGATAAGGTGATAAGTTGGACAGATCGAGTGAAAAAAAACAATTTTCCCACACAACATCTCTCCTTCTCACTATCACGCATTATTTTCTCTTCCCCACCCGCCATTTTTTAAAAGACCCGACGGGGCTCATTGCCTGCTTGAATCATGCAGAAACGGGCAGCGTTTAGGTCATGTAATTGATTCTGTTGGAAAGGGGAGAATTTGTGCTTTACAATGGTATTGACATTACAGTTGATCTGGAAGTATTACGTTTTTAGGGTGCTAAAATAAGGGCAATTGTACGGACCAAGGCGATGTACGAGTTTACGTGAGTTAACGTTAGCTAGCTAGTTAGCTAGCATGCAAGTATCAAGGCATAGTTGCTTATGTTAGCCGAGAGAAAATAATAGTTTGCGACATTAACAGAAACTGATAATTATTATAACAATCTTATCAAATTACAAATGTTTTCAGAAATGTTGATGCTTACAATTATCCGCGTGTCGTTGTGTTACCGTTTYGAGGAACTAATGTCGGGTGAATGACTTGCGCTTTCTGCTTCTCCCAGTTTTGAGACATGATGTTTATAAATTGTACTAAATTCCGTTGTGATATTGTAAACTAATTGGGAATTTGAAATTACAGGTAATTTTCTGTCATTCTGTCTATATCAGAACATCTAACAGCTATTCGATTTTATTTTAAATCAATATATTTCATGATATTGTGTTATCAAAAAAAATAATCAAACTTGTACTATATGCAATATTGATAATTGTATTTGTGTATCTGTAACGGATGTGAAATGGCTAACTAGTTAGCGGGGTACGCGCTAATAGCGTTTCAATCAGTTACGTCACTTGCTCTGAAACCTAGAAGTAGTGTTGCCCTTGCTCTGCAAGGGCCGCGGCCTTTGTGAGTGATGGGTATTGATGCTTCGTGGGCGAACGTTGTTGATGTGTGCAGAGGCTCTCTGGTTGCGCCCGGTTGGGGCGAGGGGACCCGTAAAGTTATACTGTTACATTGATGCTGTTGACCCGGATCACTGGTTGCTGCGGAAAAGGAGGAGGTTGAAAGGGGGTGAGTGTAACGGATGTGAAATGGCTAGCTAGTTAGCGGGGTACGCGCTAATAGCGTTTCAATCAGTTATGGCACTTGCTCTGAAACCTAGAAGAGTGTTGCCCTTGCTCTGCAAGGGCCGCGGCTTTTGTGGAGCGATGGGTAACGACGCTTCGTGGGTGTCAGTTGTTGATGTGCAGAGGGTCCCTGGTTCGCGCTCGTGTCGGGGCGAGGGGACGGGGTAAAGTTAAACTGTTACATATCTCATGCATTTCAATGAGTACAAGCTGATCAGGCTGACCCTCGGCTATATTTGGATCAAAACAGACGGACAATTTTGGGTGAAATAAAGTCCATGATGGATGGACCTGATATAGGCGAAATTCGCCGTCCGTGGACGTCACCACTGATGCCATGGCAAAGTCACCGTGAAATTCCCCTTTAACCTGTAGTTGTTGGCTTTTTTCAATGCAGGATTCTACATGCAGGATTAGTCCGTGGCGGGGTGTGTCTGGTTTTGGTAGGAAAATATGCGAGCGGAGTGCATTTCGAGTCTGATAGCTCCCAGTTGAGTAAAGTTGGTAGGAATTAATGGAAGACGGAGACAACGAAAAATGGAGCAAACAGACCAAAAGTTGTAAACGAACATTGTTTTTTTTTTGGGCGCGATTCATCAACAATTGTGTAATTTGGGCAGTGGCGTGCCGTGGGCCTGGGGCCTAGGCCTTCAGTGAGGTACTACACAGTCCCACCCGAATTAATCCACCTCTTATTATCATCAATTATGCCATGGCTCTAGACACTATACATTTAGACAGAAACGCAGTATAACCAGGCGTTGCGTCACCTTGAAATTGACAAATTGACATTTTTGGGTAAACAGTGTTTAACAGACAACTCAAGTTTGCAAAGCAGCATTCCCAGCAGTACAGTTTGCAGTGCTTCTCGGAGCCTGTGAGCCATTGACAGCGCTCGTAGTTGAAACTTTGAAAGTGGCGAGCGAACGAACCCTTTCCCACCTGTGACAGGCTTTGTGGCGTCGGGCGACCTCTCCTTACAATGTCTAACTTTTCTTGAAAAGTTCGTCTTGAGATGGCGTTACAATTATTCCTCGACCAAATCGATATCTTCTCCTCCTTCCGCCATAGTGGGTTTCAAAAAACAGCTTAGTAGAGTTTCCTAGATCTGCATAGACCTGCCCATAGGACCTGCCTCTCAATATTGGTAATCCAATCAAAAGACGTGGACGCCCTAACGCCTGCTAGCTGGCTCCTGTGTAACCCTGGAGCCAGCCAGCAGGCGTACAATAGCCAACTCTAAAGCTGATTGGTTGACACAAAATTTTAATTTCCATTCACTTTAAGCTACAAGCGCCCGCACTGTTGATTCTGAAGGCCTGAGAGCAGATTTTAGACCCCTGGCAACACATGATGGCTGAATATGATTGGATAAAAGATCTAACTAAAGACCAGCCCTCCAAATCTCAACCTGGGGCTGGAAGCAGTGCAACCAAGAGGAAAGCTATGAATAAGAGTATAACTCTTACTCTGGGGAATAATTTAATACATATTTGTGGGAAAATATATAAAAAAATAAATTTATTCTGATGATGTTTAGGCCAGCAGAGAAGGCCTTGCAGGCCCTGACGGCCCACCACTGAATTTGGGAGATCATTTGAGGTCAGGAAGATGGTAAGGAGGCATTAGGAAAGGTAGAGTCAGTCATTGACCAGTAGTGGTTTTGATTTGATTTCATGCGTCTCAGAAGAGCAGAAGGAGAGAGCATTGTTTTTCGGAGCAGGGCACCGTTAAATGTGTCATATCTGGAGTTTCGTTGGAAGAGTGAAGAGTGTCTACCTACTCATGTGATGCTGCGATATGTAAGATACGCAGTGAGAGCGATTGTGAATAAACCACTGCAGTTATGAATTGATAAATAATGGCCATGTTTCAAGTGTGTGTCGACGGAATATTTTTGGTATTTATTAGGATCCCCATTAGCCGCTGCAAAAGTATCAGAATTGTTCACTTTTCTCATTGACTTGTCAAACTTCTCTCCACCGGGTGGAGAACAAACAATGACTGGAATGAACTACAAAAATCTCTGACCTGGAGACACTTATCTCCTCACTAGCTTAAGCACCAGCTGTCAGAGCAGCTCACAGATTACTTGCACTGGACATAGCCCATCTATAATTTAGCCCAAACAACTACCTCTCCCCCTACTGTATTTATTTATTTAGCTCCTTTGCACTACAATTATTTCTATCTTTACTTTGCACATTCTTCACTGCATATCTACCATTCCAGTGTTTTACTTGCTATATTGTATTTACTTCGCCACCATGGCCTTTTTTTTGCCTTTACCTCCCTTATCTCACCTCATTGTGCTCACATTGTTATTACTTTATTATTATTTTTTATTAGTATTTATTGACTGATATTGTGTTTACTAGATGTGTAACTCTGTGTTGTTGTATGTGTCGAACTACTTTGCTTTATCTTGGCCAGGTCGCAATTGTAATTGAGAACTTGTTCTCAACTTGCCTACCTGGTTAAATAAAGGTAAAATAAATAAATAAAACCCCGGCTTGGTCTGCTTCGCAAGCCTTCTCGGAAGTCTCGCGTTTTTACGTCTCTGGGTTTAGGTACYGGTGGTGGGGGAACCGGAAGTTCCGCGCAGGCGCGCCTCATTCTTCAGAATAAAGGATACGCCAGAATTGTGCAGTCGAGACAACTTCTGTGTCCGTTTCAAATGTATTGCTACTGGTATTTAATAGCACGTTCTAATATCGAAAGAACGTGTCATAACATGCTAGGTAACAAATACGTCAAGGTATTATCATGTTTGATCAAGGTTTTATGTGCTATTTTTGTGTCAAACCGCATGAGTGAACGTGATCCATTTTTTACAAGTCACATAACGTTAGAGACTTTGGGTTAGTCTGAGTGGATGTATATACTTTCGTCAAGGTAATTTCATAAAGGATACATTTATCTGAGATTTCTGGGTTCGATTTACATGTCGTTTTTGGTTTTGTGTAAAATCCACGAGATGGTAAAATGGCGGTTCCCACTCGGTCTGCATCAACGCACTTCAGTGCAGGCAGTGATGTTGCAGCAGAGAGAGACAATTTTAAGGCTGCACTACTGTTTGGAGCTAAATGTAATGATTATCAGTTTTCAACATTCAGTTGTTTCTGTCTATAAATGTTACTATGGTGTGAACGGAAATACTATTGCTTTTTGATTGAAATAATACAGTGAAKACAAGGTTATTCAGGAAAATAGTACATAGTGCTGCCTAAAACAATGCAACCTTGTACTAAATGTTTTTTTCTATGCATTTGTGAATTCAGGAAATCTATAGATTATGTGCATTTAAGTTGTGTTGCCTAATTTTAAAGTGTATACTTTGTCTAATATAAATTAATTAATTTTGTCAATGTTTAGCTACCAGATCTATTGAAATGAGATCAGTGCTTGACTTGGACAGGAGCTCACCGGAGCTGAGTACCGGCACCTCAAATGTCTACTGTTTGAGYTCATGTTCCTCTTTATAGAATATTAGCTCAACAGTATTGTGGAGCTCCTGCACCTAAATATAAACCATATTTTTAGAGAATAAAGAAAGTCTTGACAGTTCTGGCACTAACTTTTGTGTCTGCTTCTCTTTATTACTATTGGCCGACTCAGATTAAGTCTGAGGCCGGTAACCAACAGTGAGGACAAACCCAGCCTGCCTCTCTCCTTCCACACTGAGTCCAAACCTACAGTCACTGGGTCCTGATTGTGAGAGTGGAGCCCAGTTTGCACTTCAGGATCCAGAGATGGCATCAGTGAAGCTGGAAGACTGCAGTGGGTCACTGGAGCTGAATGCCTTCATTGAAGATGAAGAAGAGGAGGAGAAGATTGGGAAATCTGTTTTTCATGGTAAGCACAGGTTCTATTTAATTAAGTTTGTTTTTCATACAAACTTCCCACTGCATGAAAAGTTGCTATAGAACTGTTTTATTTATTTATTTTATTCCACCTTTATTTAACCAGGTAGGCCAGTTGAGAACAAGTTCTCATTTACAACTGCGACCTGGCCATGATAAAGCAAAGCGGCAAAAACAACAACAGTTATACATGGAATAAACAAATTTACAGTCAATAACACAATAGAAAAATCTATATGCAGTGTGTGCAAATGTAGTAAGATTAGTTTTCAGATTTATAAAAAATTAAAAACAGAAATGCCTTATTTACATAAGTATTCATACCCTTTGCTATGAGTCTCGACATTGAGCTCAGGTGCATCTTCTTTCCATTGATCACCTGAAATGTTCTACAACTGATTGTTGTCAACCTGTGGTAAATTCAATTGATTGGACATGATTTGGAAAGGCACACACCTGTCTATATAAGGTCCCACATTTGACAGTGCATGTCAGAGCAAAAACCAAGCCATGAGGTCGAAGGAATGTCCGTAGAGCTCCATGAATGGAAATATTCACAAGCTAGTAAAATGGCGGCATCGCTCGGTCTGCGTCAACGGACTTCAGTGCAGACAGTGTGGATGCAGCAGAGGGGACAATTTTACGGTGCACTACTGTTTTGAAGCTAAATGTAATGATTATCGATCTTCTACATGTATTTCCAAGATGGCATAGCAGTCAGACGTCCTTTGTCCTCGTCGTGCCCGTGTATATATATATATTTACATAGTTTCTTCGCATATATTTTAATATGTTCCTAAAAACTCAACTTCAAAACACTCCTGCAACCCGCCTCACCAATAAAAATACAAATAGTATTATTTGGCGCAATATGAAATCCAGAACAGAAGCTAGACAGGAGTTAGCTGGCTAACGTTAGTATTCGGTAAACCACGGTGGCGGTCATGAGCTATCCTTTAGCTCCGGAAAGCTATCGCCAGTTTTGTACAACGGGACTCAGACCAGAGCATACCGGACCTATTTTCTCTCCATATCCCCGGATTTCTACCTCAAGCTCTGGACATTTACACCTGGATCTTGCAGCTAGCYAGCTGCTATCCGAGTGACTATTGGCTAATGTCGGTCCCGGAGCAAACATCAATTATTCCGTAGCTAGCCAGCTGAAGAGTTCCATTAGCCACTCCTGGGCTACAATCACCTATCCGGACCCATTTTACTGCCGATGCGGAGCCCCCACTGGGCCTTCACGACTGGACTACCGACGTTATCTGCCCGAGGGAGTTATCCAACTCGTCCCTCCGTCGTAACCTGAACGCCCATCTGCGGCCCGCTAATCGTTAGCTGTCTTATCGGCTGCTATCTGAATAGGTCTATCGGACAATTTTCTTGGACCACTATAACTATAACTATTTTGCCAATTGGATTGGTCCCGTCTACCACACGGAACCCCACTAATCTACCAACGGAAACGCACAAGGTGGCTAAAAACAGACCTCCATCCTCTGCAAGCTTGCTACCCATGGCCCGGCTAGCTGTCTGAATCGCCGTGACCCCAACCAACCTCACTAATCACTGGACCCTTATGATCACTCGGCTAAGCATGCCTTTCCTTAATGTCAATATGCCTTGTCCATTGCTGTTCTGGTTAGTGTTTATTGGCTTATTTCACTGTAGAGCCTCTAGCCCTGCTCATTATACCTTATCTGACCTTTCAGTTCCACCACCCACACATGCGATGACATCACCTGGTTTCAATTATGTTTCTAGAGACAATATCTCTCTCATCATCACTCAATGCCTAGGTTTACCTCCACTGTATTCACTTCCTACCATACCTTTGTCTGTACATTATACCTTTAAGCTATTTTATCGCCCCCAGAAACCTGCTTCTTTTACTCTCTGTTCCGGACGTCTAGACGACCAATTCTCAGCTTTTAGCCATACCCTTATCCTACTCCTCTTCTGGTGATGTAGAGGTGAATCCAGGCCCTGCAGTGCCTAGCTCCACTCCTATTCCCCAGGTGCTCTCTTTTGATGACTTCTGTAACCGTAATAGCCTTGGTTTCATGCATGTTAACATTAGAAGCCTCTCCCCTAAGTTTGTTTTATTCACTGCTTTAGCACACTCTGCCAACCCGGATGTCCTAGCCGTGTCTGAATCCTGGCCTACGAAGACCACCAAAAACTCTGAAATCTCCAACCTAACTACAACATTTTCAGACAAGATAGAACGGCCAAAGGGAGAGAGCCTGCAGAGTTCTGTCCTACTATCCAGGTCTGAACCCAAACAATTTGAACTTCTACTTTTAAAAATCCACC
>NW_019944454.1:22998-39902 GCF_002910315.2 Salvelinus sp. IW2-2015 | reverse complement strand
CTCGTTACAATATGATATTTTATACTATTGGCAATAGAAAAACACGTCTCTTAGTGTTTTAAACCCGTGTTGAATTATATCTGTGGAGGTAAAACAGAACCTCATTTTGCCAGCAACTTCTCGCTGACAGGAAAGTGGAAATCTGAAATCGATGCTCTGTTGAAGGCCCTGCCTTTAAATGTCCCTTGATATTACTAGTATACTTGCACTTCATACTTCTCTCACTAATGTCGACAGGCAGCATGAGAGAAGAAATAGGAGTGTATAACTTGATCTGGGGTTCGAATAAAAGCTCTGCATGACGTGTCACCAGTTTCCTGTTTTCTGGAGAGCGTGTGAAGGGACCTCTGGTTTTGCCTTCTGAAAAGCTGTCGTTATAGCGACTAAATCTCCGGCTTTGATTTTATTGATACTTGTGACAAATATCATCGTAAAGTATGTTTTCTGAATATTGTTTTATGAGATTATTGAAATTTATTCGGGACGTTAGGCGTGTTGGGCGTGTGTGCCTTTGTTCAGGAAGGAGAGCTTCGCGCTACTTTGCTAGCTTTCCGTGCTAATTGACTGGACGAAGAGGAACATTCTAAAACCAAACAACGATTGTTCTGGACAAAGGACCCCTTGTACAACATTCTGATGGAAGCATCGTCAAAAAGTAGGACCCATTGGTTTTATGATGCTATTTCATATATCTGTCAAACATGGTGAAATAGTCGTTGGCGCCAGATTTGGGTACTCTCTCGCTATAACTAAGCTGGATTTTGCTCGTAATGAAGTTATTTTTAGAATTTAACACGGCCGATTGCATTAAGAAACGATGTATCCTATCCATTCTCTATACAACATGTATTTTCTAGTAACGTTTCATGATAGTATTTGTCGGAATAGTTGAGTGTCATAAAAATTATCCGCACAGTTCTGGGAAAAAGATGCTACGTTGCACAATGTATAACCACTGATTTCAGCTCTACTATGCACATTTCGAGCAAAACATAAGTTATTGTATAACACTGATGTTATAGGACTGTCATCTGATGAAGGTTTTGAGGTTAGTGAAAATATATGCTTTTGCTGTTTATTCGGCTATCGTATAACGGTGCCTATTGCTATCGCTAACTGCCTTGAGAATGAATGCGGTAGTGTGGTAGGCTATTGGTAGTTAAAGCTAATATTATGCTATATTGTGTTTTCGCTGAAAACACTTAAAAAATCGAAATATTGGCTGGATTCAACCAAGATGTTTGTTCTTTAATTTTGCTGTACTTACCATCGATTTTTTCAGAAATGTTTTATTGATGAGTATTTAAGGTATTTGACCGTTGGTGTCTGTAAATTATCTGGCTTGCTTCGGGTCTAATTTCTGACGGTAGCTGTGATGGTAGCTGCAATGTAAAACCTGATTTATACCTCAAATATGCACATTTTTCGAACAAACATAGATTTTATTGTAAACATGTTATAAAGACCTGTCATCTGATTGAAGTTGTTTCTTGGTTAGTTTGGTTGGTTTCTTGGTTTAGTTGTGGTTGGCTTGTGCATGCTACCTGTGCTTGAAAAATGTCTGTCCTTTTTTGTATTTGTGGTGAGCTAACATAAATATATGTGGTGTTTTCGCTGAAACATTTTAAAAATTCTAATCGGACATGTGACTGGATTCACAAGATGTGAATCTTTCAATTTGCGTGTATTTGGACTTGTTAATGTGGTGAAAGTTAAATATTTCTAAAAACATATCTTTTGAATTTCCGGCCTCTCTTTTCAGTGGAATTGGGAGGAGTTCCTCCAGCGAACCCCGGTGCCAGACAGGATAACTTTGATTTACTGTATTAAGCATGATTCATTTTTATATTACCTTAAATGTGCTCCGTTAGGGGCCAGAAAACACAGTGCCGAGCACCTACCGAAACAGAGGAGCAGATGAAAAGACTTGAATCTGAAAGGTAAGTAATAGGATAACAAATATGTTACCCTTTAATGGTATATTTTGATGATATTTGACACAATCGCAATAGGATTTGACTGTCCCAGTTCCACATTCACCTTTTTACAATAACGTTCACCTTTTCCATTCAACAGAGACAATAGACCTAATTGAATGTAATGTTCACTTCATGATATAACTGTATATGAATAACTTTTGATAAGAAGGTAACCTGATGAATTTCAATATTACTAAAGGTGCTCCGTTAGGGCAGAAAACACAGTGCTGACGCCTCCCATGTACAGAAAGCAGCTGAAAAGCATTGAATCTGGAAGGTATTAGTTAAAGAATATAACATGTATTAAACCTTCTTAATTGTATAATTTGATGATCATTTATCATAATTGGTTTTGTATGTCCCAGTCGCACATTCACCTTTTTAACAATAACTTTCACCTTTCCATTCAACGAAGAAAAAAAAGTAATGAATGTAATGTTCACTCATGATATACTGTATATCATATAACTTTTGATTACTGTATTTAAGCTGATTCATTTTTATATACCTAAAGTGCTCCGTTAGGGGCAAAAACACAGTGCGAGACCTTCCGAACAGAGATCAGATGGAAAAGACTTGAATCTGAAAGGTAAATAATTTAGGATAAAAGATAATTACCCTTTAATGGTATATTTCTGATGATATTTGAACCATTTTAATTTGCAATAGGATTTGACTGTCCCAGTCCACATTCACTTTGTACAATAACGTTCACGTTTTCCATTCAAACAAGACAAAACACTAATTGAATGTAATGTTCACTCTGAATTACTGTATATGATATAACTTTGATAATGTGTACGCTGCTGAATTTTCAAATTATTACCTAAAGGTGCTCCGTTAGGGGAGAAAACACAGTGCTACCCTCCCATACAGAAAGCAGCGAAAAAGCATTGAATTCTGGAGGTATAGTTAAAGAGATAACACATAGCTATTACTTCTTAATTGTATAATTTGATGATCATTTATCAGGATAATTGGATTTGTATGTCCCAGTTTCCATCACCTTTTTAGCACTAACTTTTCACCTTTTCCATTCAACAGAGCAAAAAAGTAATTAATGTAATGTTCACTCATGATATACTGTATATAATATACGTTTTGATACTGTATTAAGCTGATCATTTTTATATTAACTAAAATGTGCTCCGTTAGGGGCAGAAAACACAGTGCGAGACGTTCGAACATGAGATCAGATGGAAAGACTTGAATCTGAACAGGTAAAGCTAATAGGATAAACAAATATATGACCCTTTAATGGTATATTTGATGATATTTGACATAATTGCAATAGGATCTGACTGTTCCCAGCTTCCACATTCACCTTTTACAATAACGTTCAACTTTTCCATTCAACAGAGACAAAAGACCGAATTGAATGTAATGTTCACTCTGATATACTTGTCATATGATATATACTTTGATAATGTAGTAACCTGATGAATTCACATATTACCTAAAGGTGCTCCGTTAGGGCGAAAACACAGTGCTGAACCCCTCTCCATACGAGAAAGCAAGGCTGAAAAAGCATGAATCTGGAAGGTATAGTTAAAGAATAGAAACATGTATTACCTTCTAATTGTATAATTGATGATCATTTATCATAATTGGAGTTGTAATGTCCCAGTTCCACATTCACCTTTTTACAATAACTTTTCACCTTTTCCATTCAACAGAGAAAAAAAATTATTGAATGTAATGTTCACTCAGGATATATGTATATAATATAACTTTGATACTGTATTCAGCTGATTCATTTTTATATTACCTAAATTGCTCCGTTAGGGGCAGAAAACACAGTGCCGAGACGTTCCGAACAGAGATCAGATGAAAGACCTGAATCTGGAAAGTAAAGTATAGATAAACAAATATATACCCTTTAATGTGGTATATTTTGATGATATTTGACATAATTGCAATAGGATTTGACTGTCCGAGTTCACATTCACCTTTTACATAATAACGTTCACCTTTTTCCATTCAACAGAGACAAAAGACCTAATTGATGTAATGTTCACTCATGACTATACTGTATAATGATATAACTTGATAATGTAGTAACCTGATGAATTTCAATATTAACCTAAAAGGTGCTTCGTGGGGGCAGAAAACACATTGCCGAGACCTTCCGAACAGAGATCAGATGGAAAAGACTTGAATCTGAAAGGTAAAGTAATAGGATAACAAATATATTACCCTTTAATGGTATATTTTGATGATATTTGACATTAATTGCAATAGGATTTGACTGTCCCAGTTCCACATTCACCTTTTTACAATAACGTTCACCTTTTCCATTCAACAGAGACAATAGACCTAATTGAATGTAATGTTCACTCATGATATACTGTATATGATATAACTTTGATAATGTAGTAACCTGATGAATTTCAATATTACCTAAAGGTGCTCGTTAGGGCAGAAAACACAGTGCTGACCCCTCCCATACTGAAAGCAGCTGAAAAAGAATTAAATCTGGAAGTATTTTAAAAGAATAAAAAATGTATTACCTTCTTAAAACTTCTTATGGCTTAGATCCCGCTAACGGGATCGATATGACAACAGCCAGTCGAAGAGCAGGGCGCCAAATTCAAACAGAAATTCTCATCATTAAAAATTCCTCAAACATACAAGTATTTTACACCCTTTTAAAGATAAACTTGTTGAATATACCCACCACAGTGTCCGATTCAAAAAGGCTTTACGACGAAAGCCACACCAAACGATTATGTTAGGTCAGTACCTAGTCACAGAAAAACACAGACATTTTTCCAGCCAAAGAGAGGAGTCACAAAAAGCAGAAATAGAGATACAATTAATCACTAACCTTTGATGATCTTCATCAGATGACACTCATAGGACTTCATGTTACACAATACATGTATGTTTTGTTCGATGAAGTTCATATTTATATCCAAAAATCTCAGTTTACATTGGCGGGTTACGTTCAGTAATGTTTTGGCTTCCAAAACATCTGGTGATTTGCAGAGAGCCACATGAATTTACAGAAATACTCATTATAAATGTTGAAAAAATAAGTGTGTATGCATGGAACTTTAGATAAACTTCTCAATGCAACCGCTGTGTCAGATTTCAAAAAAGCTTTACCAAAAAAAGCACACCATGCAATAATCTGAGTACGGCGCTCAGACACAAAAACAAGCCATACAGATATCCGCCATGTTGTGGAGTCAACATAAGTCAAAAATAGCATTATAAATATTCACTTACCTTTGATGATCTTCATCAGAATTCACTCCCAGGAATCCCAGTTCCACAATAAATGTTTGTGTTTGTTCAATAAAGTCCATAATTTATGTCCAAATACCTCCTTTTTGTCGCGCCTTGAGTTCACACAATCCAAATTCACGATGCGCAGGCCAGACGAAAAGTCCAAAAATTCCATTACAGTTCGTAGAAACATGTAAAACGATATATAGAATCAATCTTTAGGATGTTTTTACTTTTTAACATAAATCTTCAATAATGTTTCAACCGGAGAAATCTTTTGTCTTTAGAAATGCGATGGAACGCAGCTACCTCTCACAGCCTGAATGAGCTCATGACACTCCAGACACCTGACTCAATCAGCTCTCATTACCCCCCACTTCACAGTAGAAGCCTCAAACAAGGTTCTAAAGACTGTTGACATCTAGCGGAAGCCTTAGGAAGTGCAATCGGACCAAATTTACACTGTATCTTGGATAGGCAAAGAGTTGAAAAACTACAAACCTCAGATTTCCCACTTCCTGGTTGGCTTTTTTCTCAGGTTTTTGCCTGCCATATGAGTTCTGTTATACGCACAGACATCATTCAAACAGTTTTAGAAACTTCAGAGTGTGTTCTATCCACATCTACTAATAATATGCATATCTTAGCTTCTGGGCCTGAGTAGCAGGCAGTTTACTCTGGGCACCTTATCCATCCAAGCTACTCAATACTGCCACCCAGCCATAAGAAGTTAATTGTATAATTTGATGATCATTTGTCATAATCACATTTGGATTTGACTGTCCCAGTTCCACATTCACCTTTTCCATTCAACAGAGATAAAAAAACGAATTGAATGTAATGTTCGCTCATGATATACTGTATATGATATAATATTACTTTGATAATGCAGTAACCTGATGAATTTCAAAATTACCTGAAGGTGCTCCGTTAGGGGCAGAAAACACAGTGCTGACACCTACTGAACAGAGAGCAGATGGAAATGAATTGAATCTGGAAGGTAAAGTAATAGGAGAACAAATATATTTCCCTTTTCGTTATATATTTTGATGATAATTTGACATATTCGCGATAGGATTTGACTGTCCCTGTTCCACATTCACCTTTTTACAATAACTTTCACCTTTTCCATTCAACAGAGACAAAAAAACTAATTGAAGGTAATGTTCACTCATTATATACTGTATATGATATAATATAACTTTGATAATGTAGTAACCTGATTCATTTTAATACTACCTAAATGTGCTTCGTTAGGGGCAGAAAACACAGTGAAGACTCCTACCGAACAGAGAGCAGCTGGTAAAGAAGTTAATCTGAAAGGTGAAGTTATACTGGGGGGGAAATGCATTACCCTCTAAATTGTATAATTTACAGTGTTTACATTGTTCATAAAACTAAGTCTGCTGACATGTTGGAGTGCATTAAACCATTTATAATTCATACAATTTTTGGAACAGTTGAAATACAGGACACTCACAATTTCCTTTTTTAAATGCAGATTGGCACCAGGTGAAAGGATTCAAAGGTAAAAAAAAAAGTCACAGTAGGACAGGAACATTGTATGTTCATTAGATTATTACAATATACAGGTAACAGCATAAATAAAGGAAACCAACAAAGTGTCTTAATAGGGCGTTGGGCCACCACGAGCTGCTGGGACAGCTTCAATACTCATTGGCATAGATTCTACAAGTGTCTGGAGCTCTCTTGTTAATGGTGGTGGAAAACGCTGTCTCAGGCGCCGCTCCAGAATCACTCATAAGTGTTCAATTGAGTTGAGATCTGGTGACTGAGATGGCCATGGCATATGGTTTACATTGTTTTCATGATCATCAAACCATTTTGACCACTCGTGCCCTATTGGGGAAGTGTCATTCTGTAAGAGACCCCTCCCATCAGGATAGAAATGGTTCATCATAGGTTGAAGGATGGATGTGTAGTTATTGACGTTTACCTGGCCCTCTAAGGGGTTGAGTGGACCTAAACCATGCCAGGACAAAGCACCCCACACCATAACAGATCCACCAGAAACCTCATTTACTCAAGTGTTTCCTTTATTTTGGCAGTTACCTGGAGGTCCACATTATCTGAAATCCTTACCAATCCATCCCATCATATTGTGTGAATGAAAGAAATCTTGTCTTTCTATTTCCCCCAGAGAACATCATTCTGGATGAAAAGACTGCGCACCCTGCTATTAGAGTCATTCAAAGAAAGCGTGCTAGTTACATTAAAGAAAAAGATACAGAAAACCCCTCTGTTAGAATGCATCTCCATGTATTTTCTCAAGAGAGTTTCAGTTCAGAACGACACTATTGGGAAATGAAGGTAAAGGAACGAACAAAAGAAAAACTGTCATGGTATGTTGGTGTGGCCAGAGAAAATGTTGAGAGAAGATGTAATGTTCCTTTAACTCCACAGAATGGATTTTGGATTCTATCTTTTGATAAAGAAAAAGGTTTCCATGTCAATACTGACCCTCAACCACCAATAACTGTGGCAGAGCTCACTAGTGTGGGAGTGTTTCTAGACTGTGACAGACACACTCTGTCTTTTTATAATGTTGATACAGAGTCACTTCTTTACACTTTTACTGATGTGAAGACATCAAACTACTTTCCTGTGTTCAGCCCGGGACAACGTGACAGATTCGCAATAAGAATCATTTGAATGCATACCAAAACCCTTTTCACACCACTGAGCCAAGTCGAGCTGTACTACGCTGGCCTGGTTAGTATAGGTTGGGTCAGCACGATAGTGTGAAAAGGGTCCGAGATGCAGGTGAAATTCATGTCAAATGAGACATGCATTATACACATTTTATGTTGTTCAGTGATACCAAGTTGTAAATGTGTGTATCTTTTTCCCAAAAAGTTTTCAGACGCCACAAGAAAAAGAGCACTAGTAATGGCATCTTTTGGAAGACAGTAACTCCGCCATGGTTCGTTGAACAAACCCTATTGGAAAATTAATGTCGTTTTTGTAGATTTTTGGGATAAAAGTTGAAAATAAGGTCTGTGGTAAACGCAGGCTTAGGAGCTAATCTTCATCAGCTAAAGTCACAGATTTTTTTTAAAGCATTTATTTAATCAGAAAAAAACACAAAGGCTTAATTCATAACGTTCCTATTAACTGATGGATATTATCTCAGATCATAATGTATATCATCTCCAAAGCCTGTGTTGACCTCAGATGTTATTTTCTGCATTTATCCCAAACCCCTATTCTTTCCCCCTAAGAATGGCTGAACGAACCAAAACTTACTCAAACAAATCTTTTACGACTACAAATTGACGAGTTTTATATAATCAACAAAAAATATGTAACTTTTTTTCAACCTGTAGCTAGATTATGAATGTATTCTGTGAAGCTACTGTAATACAAGTTAGCAATATCCTTTGCATTCTTCAGTTCTGTTAAAATGTTGTCCCAATTAATAAATTACTGTAATCTGTTGATAAAGTTTCACTGTTGTGTTGTTGAATGTACTGAACAAAAATATAAATGCAACAATTTAAAAGATTTTACTTAGTTACAGTTCATATCAGGAAATAAGTCAATTGAAATACATTCATTAGGCCCTAATCTATGGATTTCACATGACTGGAATACAGATATGCATCTGTTAGTCAGATACCTTAAAAAAAAGGTAGGGGCGTGGATCAGAAAACCTGTCAGTATCTGGGGTGACCACCATTTGCCTCATTCAGCGTGACACATCTCCTTCGCATAGAGTTGATCAGGCTGTTGATTGTGGCCTGGGGAATGTTGTCCCACTCCTCTTCAATGGCAGTGCGATGTTGCTGGATATTGGCGGGAACTGGAACACGCTGTCGTCGATCCAGAGCATCCCAAACTTGCTCAATGGGTGACATGTCTGGTGAGTAAGTAGGCCATGGAAGAACTGGGACAAGATCCTGAGGCACATTGTCGTGCCATTCATCCGCCGCCATCACCTTGTTTGAGCATGATCATGCACGTCGCAAGGATCTGTACACAATTCTTGGAAGCTGAAAATGGCCCCGTTCACCCATATTGCTTTAGATAAAATTGTCTGCTAAATGGCATACATATTACTCTAAAACATTTTAAGGATAGCCCAACCTCTTTCCCTCTTGGGTGCATAGCCAATATTGAACCTGACTTCAACTTTCCTCAAAATACTATGCTGCAGGATGACACATGCTCTAAAGTGCCTTTTAAGATCTGTAAAAAATGTACATATACACTACGGTTCAACATTTTGGAGTCGCTTAGAAATGTCCTTATTTTGGAAAGAAAAGCAATTTTTTGTCATTAAAATYACATCAAATTGATCATAAATACAGTGTAGACATTGTTAATTGTAGCTATTGTAGCTGGAATCGGCTGATTTTTTGTGGAATATCTACATAGGCGAAGAGGCCCATTATCAGCAACCATCACTCCTGTGTTCCAATGGCACGTTGTGTTAGCTAATCCTAGTTTATCATTTTAAAAGGCTAATTGATCATTAGAAAACCCTTTTGCAACTATGTTAGCACAGCTGAAAACTGTTAAAGAAAAAATAAAACTGGCCATCTTTAGACTAGTTCCGTATCTGGAGCATCAGCATTTTTTAGGTTTGATTACAGACTCAAAATGGCCAGAGAAAAAAAGCACTTTCTTCTGAAACTCATCAGTCTATTCTTGTTCTGAAAATTGAAGGCTATTCCATGTGATAAATTGCCAAGAAACTGAAAATCTCGTACAACTCTGTGTACTACTCCCTTCACAGAACAGCGCAAACTGGATCTAACTAGAATAGAAAGAGGAGTGGGAGGCKCTGGTGCACAACTGAGCAAGAGGACATGTACATTAGAGTGTCTAGTTTGAGAAACAGACGCCTCACAAATCCTTAACTAGCAGCTTCATTAAATAGTACCCGCAAAACACCAGTCTCACCGTCAACAGTGAAGAGGCGACTCCTGGATGCTGGCCTTCGAGGCAGTTGCAACGAAAAAGCCATATCTCAGACAGGCCAATAAAAATAAAATATTAAGATGGGCAAAAGATTACAGACACTGAACAGAGGAATTCTGCCAAGAATGCTTGATTCTCATGGTCAGAGTTCTTTTGGTGCCTTTTGGCAAACTCCAAGCGGGCTGTCATGCGCTTTTTACTGAGGGGTGTCTTCCGTCTGGCCACTCTACCATAAAGGCCTGATTGGTGGAATGCTGCAGAGATGGTGGTCTTTCTGGAAGGTTCTCCCTTCTCCACAGAGAAACTCTGAAGCGCTGTCAGAGTGACAATCAGGRTCTTSGTCACCACCCTGAATGCTCAGTTTGGCKGGGCGGCCAGCTCTAGGAAGAGTCTTGGTGGTTCCAAACTTCTTCCATTTAAGAATGATGGAGGCCACTGTGTTTTTGGGGACCTTCAATGCTGCAGAAAAAGTTTTGTACTCTTCCCCAGATCTGTGCCTCTACACAATCCTGTTTCTGAGCTCTATCGACAATTCCTTCGACCTCATGGCTTGGTTTTTGCTCTGACATGCACTGTCAACTGTGGGACCGAATATAGACAGGTGTGTGCTTTTCCAAATCATGTCCAATCAATTGCATTTACCACAGGTGGACTCAAATCAAGTTGAATAAACATCTCAAGGATGATCAATGTAAACAGGATGCACCTGAGCTCAATTTCGAGTCATATAACAACAGGTCTGAATACTTATATAAATAATTTCAGTTTTTTATTTGTAATAAATGTGCAAAAATGTCTAAACTTGTTTTCACTTTGTCATTATGGGGTATCGGTCCCTCTCTTTGTTCGGGCGGCGTTCGGCGGTCGACGTCACCGGTCTTCTAGCCATCGCCGCTCCACCTTTCATTTTCCATTTGTTTTGTCTTGTTTTCCCGCACWCCTGGTTTACATCCCCTCTTTACTCTACGTGTTTATTATCCTCTGTTCCCCCCATGTCTGTGTGTGGTATTGTTCGTTCGTTACGRGTGTGACGCTACAGGCTGGTTTTGCGCCGGGTATTGTTGTAACACGTGGTTTTGTTATTTGTACCTATTTGTGTAATTTGTGCGCTATCGCTTTTTTCCTTGGGCCGGAGTGTTGCGACGCAGTTGCGTCCGGCTGTTTTCCTCTGCCTGAATAAAGTGTGTCTGTTCACTCATTTCTGCTCTCCTGCACCTGACTTCCTTCGGCGAGTTGCGCACACTCTGACAGATAAATCATTTCAATGGAGGATACATACAATGCCTAGTGAAAGTATTCACATTCTGCTGTCTTAAAATTTTATCTAAAAAGGAAATAAATATACAACCTACTCCACATTTTAAAAGTGAAAGAAAATCATATAAACATTGCTCAATGAATAAAAAAAACTCAAACCAATAACATGTTGTAATGCTCTGTATTTATTTTCTTAGTCAACCTTGTGTTCGTTGTGTCAATCAACCTGTTTCGTTGTGTTTTTGAACGTAGCCCTCTTTCATTGTGTTATTGAACGTAGCCCTGTCTTTCATTTTTGTTCATTGATTTCACCTGTGTTAGTTTCTCACCTGGTCTCATCAGCTCCTTATTTAGTTCAGTTCATTCTGTTTGTGCCTTTGTGAGGTAGTCTTTGGCATTAATATTTGTGTAATTGTCCTGCTGAATAATACAACTATCCCAGGGTCAGGTTTTCACTGTTTACATGACCTTTGGAGTGGATTTTGTAACACATGCTTCCTGTTCACTGTGTTATACAGGACAGTAATGTGGAGTAAATGGTGGCAGCTCACATTTTCAAGTGAGAAAAGTTATAGAAGATGTTCCTAATTTAATGAAATGAAAATGTTATTGACACGCGCAGAGTTAATACTTGGTGGAAGCACTTTAGGTCAGCATTAGCTGTGATCATGTTGAATAAGAATGTTACTAACCTGCACAACTCTTAGGGCAACATACATTATCAATGTTTTTTGTCAAAAATTGGCACATTGGGCCAGCTTAACGCCGAAAGGTTGCTGGGTTCGAATCCTAACGCTGCTAGGTAAAAAATCTGTCGATGTGCACTTCTGAGGTGCTTAAACCAATTTTCCTGTAAGTCGCTCTGGATAAGAGCGTCTAAAACGTCAAAATGTAATGCTCAACTCAGTCAATTTGGTTGGGAATTATTGATGAGCAGCAATATTCAAACTTTGTCTCATATTGTCCAGCATTAAAGTCAGGACTAACAAAATCTTCAGTCCTGCCGTGACAAGCCATAGCCATAACATGATGCTTGCACCATTTAAACTCCACATTACTGGCCCTGTATAACACAGTGAAAAGGAAGCCTGTGTTACAAAATCCACTCAAGTCCTGTAAAACAGTGAAAACTGACCTGGGAAAGTTTGTATTATTCAGCGGGACATTCACAAATGTTAATGCCAAAGACAGAACATAGTGACTTTCCAAGAGGTTTGAAGTGTTCCTCAGGGTCTAGTCTCAGTCCTGACTTAAATTTGCTTAAAATCCTGTTTAAATATTGCTGTCCATCAATGACTCCCAACTAAATTTACAGAGCTCTACGCAATTTGAAGATAAACAATAGATATGTGTTGCCTAACAGTTGTGCGAGTAGATTTTTATTCTAATGATTCACAGCTGTGATGGCTATCAAAGGTGCTTCACCAAGTATGTATGAAGACATTTAACAATCAAGACGGTGTGGTAATGAATTACTCAAGGGATAAAAAGGTGTAGATTCACATGCAGAGCGGCAGCAGGTGTTTTTCACCTTTGCAGAAGCAGGAAACCGTGGTCAACAGGCAGGACAATGGTCATCGCACAGGTAGGCAAACAGGCAGGTGAATTCAAACTAGGACTGAAGGATATAAACTGGTTCTCAGAAACAAGTAGGAAAGGCTTAGTAGAGTCAAAACGAGCAATACCTCACAAAGGCACAAACAGAATGACTGAAATAAATAAGGAGCTGATGAGACCAGGTGGAGAAACTAACACAGGTGAAATCAATGAACAAAAATGAAAGACAGGGCTACGTTCAATAACACAATGAAAGAGGGCTACGTTCAAAAACACAACGAAACAGGTTGATTGACACAACGAACACAAGGTTGACTAAGAAATAAAATACAGAGCAATTACAACATGTTATTGGTTTGAGTTTTTTATTACATTTGCAATGTTTATATGATTTTCTTTCACTTTAAAATTGGAGTAGGTTGTATATTTATTTCCTTTTTTAGAAAATTTTAAGACAGCAGAATGTGAATACTTTCCACTAGGCATTGTATTATCCTCCATTGAAATGATTTATCTGTCAGAGTGTGCGCAACTCGCCGAAGGAAGTCAGGTGCAGGAGAGCAGAATGAGTGAACAGACACACTTTATTCAGGCAGAGGAAAACAGCCGGACGCAACTGCGTCGCAACACTCCGCCCAAGGAAAAAAGCGATAGCGCACAAATTACACAAATAGGTACAAATAAAAACCACGTGTTACAACAATACCGGGCAAAACCAGCCTGTAGCGTCACACGCGTAACGAACGAACAATACCACACACAGACATGGGGGAACAGAGGATAATACACGTAGAGTAAAGAGGGGATGTAAACCAGGTGTGCGGGAAACAAGACAAAACAAATGGAAAATGAAAGGTGGAGCGGCGATGGCTAGAAGACCGTGACGTCGACCGCCGAACACCGCCGACAAGAGAGGGACCGATACCCCATAATGACAAAGTGAAAACAAGTTTAGACATTTTTGCACATTTATTACAAATAAAAAACTGAAATGATTTATATAAGTATTCAGACCTGTTGTTATATGACTCGAAATTGAGCTCCGGTGCATCCTGTTTACATTGACATCCTTGAGATGTTTTATTCAACTTGATTGAGTTCACCTGTGGTAAATGCAATTGATTGGACATTGATTTGGAAAAGCATACACCTGTCTATATTCGGTCCCACAGTTGACAGTGCATGTCAGAGCAAAAACCAAGCCATGAGGTCGAAGGAATTGTCGATAGAGCTCAGAAACAGGATTGTGTAGAGGCACAGATCTGGGGAAGAGTACAAAAATTTTTCTGCAGCATTGAAGGTCCCAAAAACACAGTGGTCCATCATTCTTAAATGGGAAGAAGTTTGAACCACCGCAGACTCTTCCTAGAGCTGGCCGCCGGCCAAACTGAGCATTCAGGGTGGTGACGCAAGAACCTGATTGTTCACTCTGACGCGCTTCAGAGTTTCTCTGTGGGAAGGGAGAACTTCAGAAAGACCACCATCTCTGCAGCATTCCACCAATCAGCCTTTATGTAGAGTGGCCAGAACGGAAGACACCCCTCAGTAAAACGGCATGACAGCCCGCTTGGAGTTTGCCAAAAGGCACCAAAAGACCTCTGACCATGAAGAATCAGCATTCTTGGCAGAATTCCTCTGTTCAGTGTCTGTAATCTTTTGCCATCTTAATATTTTTATTTTTATTGGCTGTCTGAGATTATGTGTTTTTCTCGTTGCACTTGCCTCGAAGGCCAGCATCCAGGAGTTCGCCTCTTCACGTTGACGTGAGACTGGTGTTTTGCGGTACTAATTTAATGAAGCTGCTAGTTAAGGATTGTGAGGCGTCTGTTCTCAAACTAACACTCTAAGTACATGTCCTCTTGCTCAGTTGTGCACCAGGGCCTCCCACTCCTCTTTCTATTCTAGTTAGATCCAGTTTGCGCTGTTTGTGAAGGGAGTAGTACACAGAGTTTGTACGAGATTTTCAGTTCTTGGCAATTTATCACATGGAAAGCCTCAATTTTCAGAACAAGAATAGACTGATGAGGTTTCAGAAAGAAAGTGCTTTTTTCTCTGGCCATTTTGAGTCTGTAATCAAACCTAAAATGCTGGATGCTCCAGATACGGAACTAGTCTAAAGATGGCCAGTTTTTTTTTTTTTTTACCATTTTCAGCTGTGGCAACATATTGCAAAAGGGTTTTCTAATGATCAATTAGCCTTTTAAAATGATAAACTAGGATTAGCTAACACACGTGCCATTGGGAACACAAGTGAGTTGCTGATAATGGGCTCTTGCGCCTATGTAGATAAGCCGATTCGCAGCTACAATAGCTATTAACAACTTAACATGTCTACACTGTTTTATGATCAATTTGATGTATTTTAATGACAAAAATTGCTTTTCTTCCAAAATAAGGGACATTTCTAAGCGATCAAAATGTTGAAACGTAGTGTATATGTAAATTTTTTACAAGGATCTTAAAAGGCACTTTATGAGCATGTGTCATCCTGCAGCATAGTATTTTGAGAAGTTGAAGTCAGGTTCAATATTGGCTATGCACCCAAGAGGGAAAGAGGTTGGGCCATCCTTAAATGTTTTAGAGTAATATGTATGCCATTTAGCAGAACAATTTATCCAAAGCGTATTGGGTGAACGGGGCACATTTTCAGCTTCCAAGAATTGTGTACAGATCCTTGCGACGTGCATGATCATGCTCAAACAAGGTGATGGCGGCGATGAAATGGCACGACAAATGTGCCTCAGGATCTGTCCCAGTTCTTCCATGGCCCTACTTACTCACCAGACATGTCACCCATTGAGCAAGTTTGGGATGCTCTGGACGACGAGCAGCGTGTTCCAGTTCCCGCGCAATATCCAGCAACATCGCACTGCCATTGAAGAAGTGGGACAACATTCACCAAATCAACAGCCTGATCAACTCTATGAAAGGAGATGTGTCCGCTTGCAATGAGGCAAATGGTGGTCACCCAGATATGACAGGTTTTCTGATCCACCCCCTACCTTTTTAAAAAAGGTTTGACTAAACATTGATGCATATCTGTATTCCAGTCTGTGAATCCATAGATTAGGGTCCTAATGAATGTATTTCAATTGACTATTTCCTATATGAACTGTAACTAGGTAAAAAATCTTTTAAATTGTTGCATTTATATTTTTATACATTCAAACATTCACAACAGTGAAACTTTATCAACAGATTACAGTAATTTATTAATTGGGACAACATTTTAACAGAAACTGAAGAACCAAAGGATATTCTAACTTGTATTACAGTAGTTTCACAGAATACATTCATAATCTAGATACAGGTAGAAAAAAAGTAATATTTTTGTTGATTATATAAACTCACCAATTTGTAGTCGTAAAAGATTTGTATGAGTAAGTTTTGGTTCGTTCAGCCATTCTTAGGGGAAAGAATAGGGTTTTGGGATAATAGAAAATAACGTCTGAGGTCAACACAGGCTTTAGGAGATGATATACATTATAATCTGAGATAATATCCATCAGTTAATAGGAACGTTATGAATTAAGCCTTTGTGTTTTTTCTGATTAAATAAATGCTTTAAAAAATCAGTGACTTTAGCTGATGAGATTAGCTCCTAAGCCTGCGTTTACCACAGACCTTATTTTCAACTTTTATCCCAAAAATCGACAAAAAACGACATTAATTTTCCAATAGGGTTTGTTCAACGAACCATGCGGAGTTACTGTCTTCCAAAAGATGCCATTACTAGTGCTCTTTTTCTTGTGGCGTCTGAAAACTTTTGGGAAAAAGATACACACATTTACAACTTGGTATCACTGAACAACATAAAATGTGTATAATGCATGTCTCATTTGACATGAATTTCACCTGCATCTCGGACCCTTTCACACTATCGTGCTGACCCAAACCTATACTAACCAGGCCAGCGTAGTACAGCTCGACTTGGCT
>NW_019944454.1:0-22973 GCF_002910315.2 Salvelinus sp. IW2-2015 | reverse complement strand
CTCGTTACAATATGCATATATTATTACTATTGGAATAGAAAACACGTCTCTTAGTGTTAAACCCGTGTGAATTATATCTGGTGGAGGTAAAACAGAACTCATTTTTGCAGCAAACTTCGCTGACAGGAAAGTGGAAATATCTGAAATCGATGCTCTGTTGAAGGCCCTGCCTTTAAATGTCCCTTGATAGTTTACTAGTATACTTGCACTTCATACTTCTCCACTAATGTCGAAGGCAGAATGAGAGAAAGAAATAGGAGTGTATAACTTGATCTGGGGTCGAATAAAAGCTCTTGCATGACGGTGTCACCAGTTTCCTGTTTTCTGGAGAGCGTGTGAAGGGACCTTGGTTTTGCCTTCTGAAAAGCTGTCGTTATAGACGACTATATTCTCCGGCTTTGATTTTATTGATACTTGTGACAAATATCATCCGTAAAGTATGTTTTCTGAATATTGTTTTATGAGATTATTGAAATTTAGTCGGACGTTAGGCGTGTTGCGGGGTGTGCCTTTGTTCAGGAGGAGAGCTTCGGCGCTACTTTGCTAGCTTTCCGTGCTAATTTGACTGGAGAAGAGGACATTTCCTAAAACCAAACAACATTGTTTCTGGACCAAGGACCCCTTGTACAAATTCCTGATGGAAGCATCGTCAAAAAGTAGGACCCATTGGTTTATGACTGCTATTTCAATATCTGTCAAACATGGTGAAATGGTCGTTGCCGCCAGATTTGGGTATCTCTCGCTATAACTAAGCTGGATTTTGCTCGTAATGAAGTTATTTTTAGAATTCTAACACGGCCGATTGCATTAAGAACTAGTGTATCCTATCCATTCTATACAACATGTATTTTCTAGTAACGTTTATGAATCAGTATTTGTCGGAATAGTGAGTGTCATAAAAATTATCCGCACAGTTCTGGGAAAAAGATGCTACGTTAGCACAATGTATAACCACTGATTTCAGCTCTACATATGCACATTTCGAGCAAAAAACATAAGTTATTATAACTGATGTTATAGGACTGTCATCTGATGAAGGTTTATGAAGGTTAGTGAAAATATATCTTTTGCTGTTTATTCGCTATCGTATAACGTGCCTATTGGCTATCGCTAACTGCCTTGGATGAATGAATCGGTAGTGTGGTAGGCTAATTGTAGTAAAGCTAATATCTATGCTATATTGTGTTTTCGCTGGTAAAACCTTAAAAAATCGAAATATTGGCTGGATTCAACCAAGATGTTTGTCTTTAATTTGCTGTACATACCATCGATTTTTTTCAGAAAGTTTTATGATGAGTATTTAGGTATTGACGTTGGTGTCTGTAAATTACTCTGGCTTGCTTCTGGTCTATTTCTGACGGTAGCTGTGATGGTAGCTGCAAATGTACAAACTGGATTTATACCTCAAAATTGCACATTTTTCGAACAAACATAGATTTTATTGTAAACATGTTTATAAAGACCTGTCAATCTGATTGAAGTTGTTTCTTGGTTAGTTTGGTTGGTTCTTGGTTTAGTGTGGTTGGCTTGTGCATGCTACCTGTGCTCTGAAAAATGTCTGTCCTTTTTTGTATTTGGTGGTGAGCTAACATAAATATATGTGGTGTTTTCGCTGTAAAACATTTTAAAATCTTTCCAATCGGACATCGTGACTGGATCAAAGATGTGATCTTTCAATTTGCGTGTATTTGGACTTGTTAATGTGTGAAAGTTAAATATTTCTAAAAAATATCTTTTGAATTTCCGGCCTCTCTTTCAGTGGAATTGTGGAGGAGTTCGCTAGCGAACCCCGGTGCCAGACAGGATAACTTTGATTTACTGTATTAAGCTGATTCATTTTTATATTACCTAAATGTGCTCCGTTGGGGCAGAAAACACAGTGCCGAGACCTACCGAAACAGAGAGCAGATGGAAAAGATTGAATCTGTAAAGGTAAATAATAGGATACACAAATCTATGAACCCTTTAATGTATATTTTGATGATATTTGACCACAATCGCAATAAGGATTTGACTGTCCCAGTTCCACATTCACCTTTTTACAATAACGTTCACCTTTTCCATTCAACAGAAGACAATAGACCTAATTGAATGTAATGTTTCACTCATGATATAAACTGTATATGATATATACCTTTTGATAAGAAGTAACCTGATGAACTTTCAATATTACCTAAAGGTGCTCCGGTTAGGGGCAGAAAACACAGTGCTGACCTTCCATACAGAAAGCAAGCTGAAAAGCATTGATCTGGGAAGGTATTAGTTAAACGAATATAACATGTATTAACCATTCTTAACTTGTATAATTTGATGAATCATTTATCATAATTGTTTTGTATGTCCCAGTCCACATTCACCTTTTTTACAATAACTTTCACCTTTCCATTCAACGAAGAAAAAAAAGTAATTGAATGTAATGTTCACTCATGATATACTGTTATACATATAACTTTTGATTACTGTATTAAGTCTGATTCATTTTTATATTACCTAAATGTGCTCCGTTAGGGGCAAGAAACACAGTGCCGAGACCGTTCCGACAGAGATCAGATGGAAAAGACTTGAATCTGAAAGGTAAAGTAATTAGGATAAAAGATATATTACCCTTTAATGGTATATTTTTGATGATATTTGACCATTTAATTGCAATAGGATTTGACTGTCCCAGTTCACATTCATTTGTACAATAAACGTTCACCGTTTTCCATTCAACAAGACAAAAGACACTAATTGAATGTAAATGTTCACTTCATGAATTACTGTATATGATATAATTTGATAATGTAGTACGCTGTGAATTTCAAATTATATAGCCTAAAGTGCTCCGTTACGGCGAGAAAACACAGTGCTGACCTCCCATACAGAAAGCAGCTGAAAAAGCATGGGAATCTGGAAGGTCTAGCTTAAAGAGATATACCATAGCTATTACCTTCTTAATTGTATAATTTGATGATCATTTAGTGGCGATAATTGGATTTGTATGTCCCAGTTCCCATTCACCTTTTTACATAACTTTTCACCTTTTCCATTCAACAGAGACAAAAAAGTAATGAATGTATGTTACTCATGTATACTGTATATAATATACGTTGATACTGTATTAAGCTGATTCATTTTTATAATTACCTAAAATGTGCTCCGTTAGGGCAGAAAACACAGTGCGAGACTTCGAACATGAGATCAGATGGAAAGCTTGAATCTGAAGGTAAAGTAATAGGATATAACAAATATATGACCCTTTAATGGTATATTTTGATGATATTTGACATAATTGCCAAAGGATTTGACTGTCCCAGCTTCCACATTCACCTTTTTACAATAACGTTCACCTTTTCATTCAACAGAGACAAAAGACCTAATTGAATTAATGTTCACTCTGATATACTTGTCATATGATATAATTTGATAATGTAGTAACCTGATGAATTTCAATATTACCAAAGGTGCTCCGTTAGGGCGAAAACACAGTGCTGAACCCCTCTCCATACAAGAAAGCAAGCTGAAAAAGCATTGAAATCTGGAAGGTATAGTTAAAGAATAGAAACATGTATTACCTTCTAATTGTATAATTTGATGATCATTTATCATAATTGGATGTAGCCCAGTTCCACATTCACCTTTTTACAATAACTTTTCACCTTTTCCATCAACAGAGAAAAAAAATAATTGAATGTAATTTCACTTCATGATATACTGTATATAAAAACTTATGATACTGTATTAGCTGATTCATTTTTATATTACTAAATTGCTCCGTTAGGGGCAGAAAACACAGTGCGAGACGTTCCGAACAGAGATCAGATGAGAAAGACCTGACTCTGAAAGTAAAGTAATAGGATAAACAAATATATACCCTTTAATGTGAGTATATTTTGATGATATTTGACATAATTGCAATAGGAATTTGACTGTCCGAGTTCCACATTCACCTTTTACAATAATAACGTTCACCTTTTCCATTCAACAGAGACAAAAGACCTAATTGATGTAATGTTCATCGATGATATACTGTATATGATATAACCTTGATAATGTAGTAACCTGATAATTTCAATATTACCTAAAAGGGCTCGTTGGGGGAGAAAACACAGTGCCGAGACCTTCCGAACAGAATCAGATTGGAAAAGACTTGGAATCTGAAAGGTAAAAGTAATAGATAACAAATAATTTACCCTTTAATGGTATAGTTTTGATGATATTTGACATAATTGCAATAGATTTGACTGTCCAGTTCCACATTCACCTTTTACCAATAACGTTCACCTTTTCATTCAACAGAGACAATAGACCTAATTGAATGTAATGTTCACTCATGATATACTGTATATGATATAACTTTTGATATGATAGTACCTGATGAATTTCAATATTACCTAAAGGTGCTCTTAGGTGCAGAAAACACAGTGCTGACCCCCCCATACTGCAAAGCAGCTTGAAAAAGAATTAAATCTGGAAGGTATTTATAAACCCGAATAAAAAATGTATACCTCTTAAAACTTCTTATGGTTAGATCCCGCTACGGGATCGATATGAAACAGCCAGTGAAGAGCAGGGCGCCAAATTCAAACAGAAATTCTCATCATTAAAAATTCCTCAAACATACAGTATTTTACACCCTTTTTAAAGATAAAACTTGTTGGATATTACCCACCACAGTGGTCCGATTTCAAAAAGGCTTTACGACGAAAGCCACTCACCACGATTATGTTAGGTCAGTACCTAGTCCAGAAAAACACAAACATTTTTCAGCCAAAAGAGGAGTTCACACAAAGCAGAAATAGAGATACAATTAATCACTAACTTTGGATGATCTTCATCAGATGACACTCCATAGAACTTCATGTTACACAATACATGTATGTTGTTTGTTCGATGAAGTTCATATTTATATCCAAAAATCTCAGTCTACATTGGCGGGTTACGTTCATAAGTGTTTTGGCTCCAAAACAGTCTGGTGAGTTTGCAGAGAGCCAACATGATTTACAGAAATACTCATTATAATGTTGAAGAAAATAATAAGTGTTATGCATAGGAACTTTAGATAACTTCTCCAGTAATGCAACCGCTGTGTCAGATTTCCAAAAAGCTTTACCAAAAAAGCCACACCAATGCAATAATCTGAGTACGGCGTCAGACACAAAAACAACCATACAGATATCCGCCATGTTTGGTGGAGTCAACACAAGTCAAGAAATAGCCATTATAAATATTCACTCTTACCTTTGATGATCTTTATCAGATTCACATCCCAGGAATCCCGTTCCACAATAAATGTTGTTTTTGTTCCAATAAGTCCATAATTTATGTCCAAAACCTCCTTTTTGTGTCGGCCTTGAGTTCAACAAATCCAAATTCACGATGCGCAGGCCAAGACGAAAAGTCAAAAATTTCCATTACAGTTCGGTAGCGAAACATGTAAACGATATATAGAATCAATCGTTAGGATGTTTTTTAACATAAATCATTCAATAATGTTTCAACCGGAGAAATCTTTTGTCTTTAGAATGGCGATGGAACGCAGCTACCTCTCACAGCCTGAATAGCTCATACACTCCAGACACCTGACTCAATCAGCTCTCATTACCCCACTTCACAGTAAAGCCTCAAACAAGTTTAAGACTGTTTGACATCTAGGCGGAAGCCTTAGGAAGTGCAATCGGACCAAATGTTACCACTGTATCTGGAATAGGCAAAGAGTTTGAAAAACTACCAAACCTCAGATTTCCCACCTTCCTGGTTGGCTTTTTTTCCATCAGGTTTTTGGCCTGCCATATGAGTTTCTGTTTATACGCACCAGACATCATTTCAAACAGTTTTAAAAACTTCAGAGTGTGTTCTATCCACATCTACTAATAATAATGCATCTCTTAGCTTCTTGGGCCTGAGTAGCAGGCAGTTTACTCTGGCACCTTATCCATCCAAGCTACTCAATCTGCCACCCAGCCATAAGCAAGTTAATTGATAATAATTTGATGATCATTTGTCATAATCACATTTGGGATTTGACCCTGTCCGCATCACATTCACGCTTTTCCATTCAACAGAAGATAAAAAAACGAATTGAATGTAATGTTTCGACTCATGATGATACTGTATTGATATCATAATATTATTGTTATAATGCAGTAACCTGATGAATTTTCAAAATTACCTGAAGGTGCTCCGTTAGGGGCAGAAAACACCAGTGGCTGCCACCTACTGAACAGAGAGCAGAAATGAAATGAATGTGAATCTGGAAGGTAAAGTAATAGGGAACAAAGTATATTTCCTTTCGCTATATATTTTTGATTGATATGTTGACATATTCGCGATAGGATTTGACTGTCCCTGTTCCCACATTCACCTTTTTTACAATAAACTTTCACCCTTTCCATTACAACCAGACAAAAAAACTAATTGAAGGTAATGTTCACTCATTATATACTATCGATATGAATATAATATAACTTTGATAATGTAAGTAACCTGATTCTTTTAATACTACCTAAATGTGCTTCGTTAGGGGCAGAAAACACAGTGAAGACTTTTTTCCTACTGCGACAGAGAGCAGCTGGTAAAGAATTAATCTGAAAGGTGAAAGTTATACTGGGGGGGAAATGCATTAACCCTCTAATTGTATATTTACAGTGTTTACATTGTTCTAAAACTAAGTCTGCTGACAATGTGGAGTGCATTAAACATTTATAATTCCATACAATTTTTGGAACAGTTGAAAAAGGACACTCACAATTTCTTTTAATATGGCAGATTGGCACAGGTGAAAGGATTCAAAGGAAAAAAAAAAAGTCAAGGTAGGACAGGAACATTGTAATGTTCATTAGATTATTACAATATACAGGTAACAGCATAAATAAAGGAAACAACAAGTGTCTTAAAGGGCGTTTGGGGCCACCACGAGAGCTGCTGGATCAGCTTCAATACTCATTGGCAATAGATTCTACCAAGTGTCTGAGCTCTCTTGTTAATGGGGTGGGAAACGCCTGTCATCAGGCGCCGCTCCAGAAATCACTTTCATAAGGTTATCAATTGAGTTGAGATGCTGGTGACTGAGATGGCCATGGCATATGGTTTACATTTTTTCATGATCATCAAACCATTTTGGACCACTCGTGCCCTATTGGGAAGTGTCATTCTGTAAGAGACCCTCTCCATCAGGATAAAATGGTGTTCATCATAGGTTGAAGAGTGGGATCTGTAGTTATTGACGTTTACCTGGCCCTCTAAGGGTTGAGTGGACCTAAACATGCCAGGACAAAAGCACCCCACACCATAACAATCCACCAGAAACCCTCATTTACTTCAAGTGTTTCCCTTTATTTTGGCAGTTACCTGGAGGTCCACATTAATCTGAAATCCTACCAATCCATCGCCATCATATTGTGTAGAAATGAAGAATCTTGTCTTTCTATTTCCCCAAGAGAAAATATTCTGGAATGAAAAGACTGCGCACCCTGCTATTAGAGTCATTCAAAGAAGCGTGCTAGTTACATTAACGAAAAAGATACAGAAAACCCTCGTTAAATGCAATCTCCATGTATTGTCTCAGAGAAGTTTTCAGTTCAGAACGACACTATTGGGAAATGAATAAAGGAACGAACAAAAGAAAAAACTTTCATGGTTGTTGGTGTGGCCAGAGAAAATGTTGCAGAGAAATGTAATGTTCCTTTAACTCCACAGAATGGATTTGGATTCTTATCTTTGATAAAGAAAAAGGTTTCCATGTCAATACTGACCCTCAACACACCAATAACTGTGCAGAGCTCACTAGTGTGAGTGTTTCTAGACTGTGACAGACACACTCTGTCTTTTTATAATGTGATAGCAGAGTCACTTCATTTACACTTTTACTGATGTGAAGACATCAAACTACTTTCCTTTGTTCAGCCCGCGGACAACGTGCCAAGATTCGGGCAATAAGAATCATTTGAATTGCCATACCAAAACCCTTTTCACACCACTGAGCCAAGTCGAGCTGGACTACGCTGGCCTGGTTAGTATAGGTTGGGTCAGCACGATAGTGTGAAAATCCGAGATGCAGGTGAAATTCATGTCAATGAGACATGCATTATACACATTTTATGTTGTTCAGTGATACCAAGTTGTAAATGTGTGTATCTTTTCCCAAAAAGAGTTCAGACGCCACAAGAAAAAGAGCACTAGTAATGGCATCTTTGAAGACAGTAACTCCGCCATGGTTCGTTGAACAAACCCTATTGGAAAATTAATGTCTTTTTGTCGATTTTTTGGGATAAAAGTTGAAAAATAAGGTCTGTTGGTAAACGCAGCTTAGGAGCTAATCTTCATCAGCTAAAGTCACTGATTTTTTTTAAAAGCATTTATTTAATCAGAAAAAAACACAAAGGCTTAATTCATAACGTTTCCTATTAACTGATGGATATTATCCAGATTATAATGTATATCATCCTAAAGCCTGTGTTGACCTCAGACGTTATTTCTACATTATCCCAAACCCTATTCTTTCCCCCTAAAGAATGGCTGAACGAACCAAAACTTACTCATACAAATCTTTTACGACTACAAATTGGTGAGTTTTATATAATCTACAAAAAATTTTGACTTTTTTTCTACCTGTAGCTAGATTATGAATGTATTCTGTGAAACTACTGTAATACAAGTTAGAAATATCCTTTGTGGTCTTCAGTTCTGTTAAAATGTTGTCCCAATTTAATAAATTACTGTAATCTGTTGATAAAGTTTCACTGTTCTGAATGTTTGAATGTATAAAAAATATAAATGCAACAATTTTCAAAGATTTTTTACTTAGTTACAGTTCATATGAGGAAATCAGTCAATTGAAATACATTCATTAGGCCCTAATCTATGGATTTCACATGACTGGAAATACAGATATGCATCTGTTTAGTCAGAACTTTTTTTTAAAAGGTAGGGTGTGATCAGAAAACCTGTCAAATCTGGTCTGTGACCACCATTTGCCTCATGCAGCGCGACACATCTCCTTTGCATAGAGTTGATCAGGCTTGTGATTGTGTGTAATGTTGTCCCACTCGTCTTCAATGGCAGTGCGATGTTGCTGGATATTGGCGGGAACTGGAACACGCTGTCGTCCGATCAGAGCATCCCAAACTTGCTCAATGGGTGACATGTCTGGTGAGTAAGTAGGGCCATGGAAGAACTGGACAAGATCCTGAGGCACATTTGTCGTGCCATTCATCCGCCGCCATCACCTTGTTTGAGCATGATCATGCACGTCGCAAGGATCTGTACACCAATTCTTGGAAGCTGAAAATGCACCCGTTCACCCATATTGCTTTAGATAAATTGGTCTTGCTAAATGGCATACATAACTCTAAAACATTTTAGGATAGCCACCTCTTTCCTCTTTGGGTGCATAGCCAATATTGAACCTGACTTCAACTTCCTCAAAATACTATGCTGCAGGATGACACATGCTATAAAGTGCCTTTTAAGATCCTGAAAAATGTACATATACACTACGGTTCAACATTTTGATCGCTTAGAAATGTCCTTATTTTGGAAAGAAAAGCAATTTTTTGTCATTAAAATAAACATCAAATTGATCATAAATACAGTGTAACATGTTAATTGTAGCTATTGTAGCTGGAATCGGCTGATTTTCGGAATATCTACATAGGCGAAGAGGCCCATTATCAGCAACCATCACTCTGTGTTCCAATGCACGTCTGTTTTTAGCTAATCCTAGTTTATCATTTTAAAAGGCTAATTGATCATTAGAAAACCCTTTGCAACTATGTTAGCACAGCTGAAAACTGTTAAGAAAAAAAAAACTGGCCATCTTTAGACTAGTTCCGTATCTGGAGCATCAGCATTTTTAGGTTTGATTACAGACTCAATGGCCAGAGAAAAAAGCACTTTTCTTCTGAAACTCATCAGTCTATTCTTGTTCTGAAATGAGGCATTTCCATGTGATAAATTGCCAAGAAACTGAAAATCTCGTACAACTCTGTGTACTACCCCTTCACAGAACAGCGCAAACTGGATCTAACTTAGAATAGAAAGAGGAGTGGGAGGCCCTGGTGCACAACTGAGCAAGAGGACATGTACATTAGAGTGTCTAGTTTGAGAAACAGACGCCTCACAATCCTTAACTAGCAGCTTCATTAAATAGTACCGCAACCACCAGTCTCACCGTCAACAGTAAGAGGCGACTCCTGGTGCTGGCCTTCGAGGCAGTTTGCAACGAAAAAAGCCATATCTCAGACAGGCCAATAAAAATAAAATATTAAGATGGCCAAAAGATTACAGACACTGAACAGAGGAATTCTGCCAAGAATGCTTGATTCTCATGGTCAGAGTTCTTTTGGGCCTTTTGGCAAAAACCAAGCGGGCTGTCATGCGTTTTACTGAGGGTGTCTTTCCGTTGGCCACTCTACCATAAAGCCTGATTGGTGGAATGCTGCAGAATGGTGGTCCTTCTGAAAGGTTCTCCCTTCTCCACAGAGAAACTCTGAAGCGCTGTCAGAGTGACAATTCAGGTTCTTCGTCCCCACCCTGAAGCTCAGTTTGGCCGGCGGCCAGCTCTAGGAAGAGTCTGTGCGTTCCAAACTTCCTTCCATTAAGAATGATGGAGGCCACTGTTGTTTTGGGGACCTTCAATGCTGCAGAAAAAGTTTTGTACTCTTCCCCAGATTCTGGTGCCTCTACACAATCCTGTTTCTGAGCTCTATCGAACAATTCCTTCGACCTCATGGCTTGGTTTTTGCTCTGACATGCACTGTCAACTGTGGGACCGAATATAGACAGGTGTATGCTTTTCCAAACTCATGTCCAATCAATTGCATTTACCACAGGTGAATCAATCAAGTTGAATAAACATCTCCAAGGAGATCAATGTAAACAGGATGCACCTGGAGGCTCAATTTCGAGTCATATAACAACAGGTCTGCAATACTTATATAAATCATTTCAGTTTTTTTTGTAATAAATGTGCAAAAAGTCTAAACTTGTTTTCACTTTGTCATTATGGGGTATCGGTCCCGCTCTTGTTTCGGGCGGTGTTCGGCGGTCGACGTCACCGGCTTCTAGCCATCGCCGCTCCACCTTTCATTTTCCATTTTTTCTTGTTTCCCGCACTCCTGGTTTACATCCCCTCTTTACTCTACGTGTTATATTTCCTCTGTTCCCCCAGTCTGTGTGTGGTATTGTTCGTTCGTTACGCGTGGACGCTACAGGCTGGTTTTGCGCCGGTATTGTTGTAACACGTGGTTTTGTTATTTGTACTATTTGTGTAAATTTGTGCGCTATCGCTTTTTTCCTTGGGCGGAGTGTTGCGACGCAGTTGCGTCCGGCTGTTTTCCTCTGCCTGAATAAAGTGTGCTGTCACTCATTCTCGCTCTCCTGACCTGACTTCCTTCGGCGAGTTGCGCACACTCTGGACAGATAAATCATTTCAATGGAGGATACATACGCATGCCTAGTGAAAGTATTCACATTCTGCTGTCTTAAAATTATCTAAAAAGGAAATAAAATATACAACCTTACTCCACATTTTAAAACGTGAAAGAAACATAAAACATGCTCAATGAATAAAAAAACTCAACCAATAACATGTTGTAATGCTCCTGTATTTATTTCTTAGTCAACCTTGTGTTCGTTGTGTCAATCAACCTGTTTCGTTGGTGTTTTGAACGTGCCCTCTTTCACTGTGTTATTGAACTAGCCCTGTCTTTCATTTTGTTCATTGATTTCACCTGGTTAGTTTTCACCTGGTCTCATCATCTCCTTATTTAGTTCAGTTCAATTCTGGGTTTGTGCCTTTGTGAGGTAGTCTCTTTGCATTTAATATTTGTGTAAATGTCCTGCTGAATAATACAACTATCCCAGGTCAGGTTTTCACTGTTTTACATGACCTTGGAGTGGATTTTGTAACACATGCTTCCTGTTCACTGTGTTATACAGGACAGTAATGTGGAGTAAATGGTGGCAGCATCATGTTATGGCTATGCGTCACCGGCAGGGACTGAGATTTGTTATTCCTGACTGAATGCTTGACAATAAGAGACAAAGTTTGAATATTGCTGTCATCAATAATTCCCAAACAAATTGACTGAGTTGAGCATTACATTTGACGTTTTAGTAGACGCTCTTATCCAGAGCGACTTACAGGAGAAATTGGTTTAAGCACCTTGCTGAAGTGCACATCGACAGATTTTTACCTAGTCAGCGTAGGATTCGAACCAGCAACCTTTCGGGTACTGGCCCAATGCCAATTTTGACAAAAACATTGGATAAACTGTATGTTGCCCTAAGAGTTGTGCAAGGTTAGTAACATCTTATTCACATGATTCACAGCTGTAATGGCTGCCTAAAGGCTTCCACCAAGGATTAACTCTGGGTGTCAATACATTTTCATTTTCATTAATTAGAACATCTTCTATAACTTTTCTCACTTTGAAAAACTGAGTAGGTTGTGTAGATGGGTAGGAAAACATCTAAACCAATCCCTTTTTACATTGAATTTTAAGGCAGAATAATGTAAGACCGCGCAAGGGGTGTGTAGACTTTCACTAGCGACTGTATATTTCAACAATGGCTCCCATTGTGTATGTTTTTATAGCAGTAATAATAGCAGTTATAAGATAAAACTTATCCAACAGCTGAAGGTCCAAAGTGCAGTATAACACAGTCTATTTGTTCAAGGGTTCCCACATGGTTGTATGACCTAATGGTTTTAGCTTTAGACACAACGTGGAATTGAATCAAATGACCAGGGTCACATTAAGGGATGTGCAAACTACTGAATATTGCCACCTGTGTTTAATGACACAATAGATTAAACTTCTATCTCCCTCCTACCCCAGCGGTTCGTCACCTGTGGTTCCCTCATGGTCCGGTCTTGACCTGGTAGAACTCCTCTATCTCTATCCTCTCTTTAAGCGGAGAGATTGGAGGGGCACTGGTACTGGTCCGGTGACTTCAACCAACCTGCCAAGTTGGACAAAGATCAGCGATCCAGGATGGTCCTGTGGACCCCGGTACAGGCAGGGTGTCTCTAACTGGGGGATGGATAGAGGAGTTCTACCAGGTCAAGACCGGAACATGAGAAGACCACAAGGTGAAGACCGCTGGTGTAGGAGGGAGATAGAAGTTTAATTCTATGTGTCATTAAAACACAGGGTGGCAATATTCAGTATGTTGCACATCCCTTAATGTGGACCCTGGTCATTTGATTCAATTTCCACGTTGGTTGTCTCAAAGCTAAAACCATTAGTCAGACAACCAATGTGTAGGAACCCTTGAACAAAAGACGTTTGACTACTGAACTTTGGGACCTCAGCTGTGGCATACGTTTTATCTTTAAACTGCTATTATTACTGCTATAAAAACATACACAATGGGAGCCATTTGTTGAAATATACAGTCGGCTAGTGAAAGTCTACCACCAACCCCTTGCGCGGTCTTCACATTATTCTGCTAAAATTCAAGTATAAAGATTGGTTAGATGTTTTCCTACCATTACTACACAACTCTCACTGTTTTCAAAGTTGAAGAAAAGTTATAGAAGATGTTCCTAATTAATGAAAAAATGAAAATGTATTGAACACCCAGAGTTAATCCTTGGTGGAAGCACTTTAGGGCAGCCATTACAGCTGTGAATCAATGTTGAATAGATGTTACTTAACTTGCAAACAACTCTTAGGGCAACATACAGTTTATCCAATGTTTTTTGTCAAAATTGGGCCATTGGGCCAGTAACCCGAAAGGTTCTGGTTCGAAATCCTACGCTTGACTAGGTAAAAAATCATCTGTCGATGTGCACTTCTGCAAGGTGCTTAAACCCTAATTTCTGCCTGTAAGTCGCTCTGGATAAGAGCGTCTACTTAAACGTCAAAATGTAAATGCTCAAACTCAGTCAATTTGTTTTGGGATTTATTGAATGAAAGCAATATTCAAACTTTGTCTCTTATTGTCAAGGATTCAGTCAGAATAACAAAATCTCCAGTCCCCTGCCGGTGACAAGCATATAGCATAACATGATGCTGCTGTGGAGTAGGTTGTGTAGATGGGTAGGAAAACATCTAAACCAATCCCTTTTTACATTGAATTTTAAGGCAGAATAATGTGAAGACCGCGCAAGGGGTGTGTAGACTTTCACTAGCGACTGTATATTTCAACAATGGCTCCCATTGTGTATGTTTTTATAGCAGTAATAATAGCAGTTATAAGATAAAACTTATCCAACAGCTGAAGGTCCAAAGTTCAGTATAACACAGTCTATTTGTTCAAGGGTTCCTACACATTGGTTGTATGACCTAATGGTTTTAGCTTTGAGACACAACGTGGAATTGAATCAAATGACCAGGGTCACATTAAGGGATGTGCAACATACTGAATATTGCACCCTGTGTTTAATGACACAATAGATTAAACTTCTATCTCCCTCCTACCCCAGCGGTCTTCACCTTGTGGTTCCCTCATGTTCCGGTCTTGACCTGGTAGAACTCCTCTATCTCTATCCTCTCTTTAATGCGGAGAGATTGGAGGTGCACTGGTACTGGTCCGGTGACTTCAACCAACCTGCCAAGTTGGACAAAGATCACGCGATCCAGGATGGTCCTGTGGACCCCCGGTACAGGGGCAGGGTGTCTCTAACTGGGGGGATGGATAGAGGGAACGTGTCCCTGACACTGGAGAAGGTCACACTGGAAGACTGGAAGTATGTGTGCCGTGTCAGCAGCACACAGTGGTATGAAAAGGCCAGTGTTTTCCTCACAGTAAATGGTAAGGGACTGAAGACTGCACTGCACTTGTGTAGACAATGTGGAATGGGTAGCTACAGTGCCTTCAGAAAGTATTCACACCCGTTGACTTTTTGCACATTTTGTTGTATTATAGCCTGCATTTTAAATGGTTTAATTGTAGATGTTGTCACTGATCTACACCCAATAACACATAATGTCAAAGTGGAATTATGTTTTTAGAAATGTTTAAAAATAAAATAAGACAAAATGTTTTGAGTCAAAAAGTAGTTTTTGTCATGGCAAGCCTAAATAAGTTCAGGAGTAAAAATGTGCTTAATAAGTTGCATGGACTCACTCTGTGTCCAATAATAGTGTTTAAAAGGATTTTTAAATCACTACACCATCTCTGTATCCCACACATACAATTATATGTATGGTCCTTTAGTCAAGCAGTGAATTTCAAGCACAGATTCAAGCACAAAGAACAGGAAGGTTTTCCAATGGTTCGCAAAGAAGGGCAACCTTTGAGCATTGTGCAATTATTATTATTTTGATTTTTTACAGTGTTTAATGGCTGTGATAGGAGATAACTGAGGATGGATCAACAACATTGTAGATGATCCAGAATAATAACACAAATGACAGGGTGAAAAGGAAGCCTGTACATAATACACACATTTTAAACATACATCTTGTTTGCAATAAGGCACTAAATTAATACTTCAAAACAAAAAATGTGGTTAAGAAATTAAATCTTTGTCCTGAATAGAAAGTGTTTTGGGGAAATCCCCACAACACTGAGATCCACTCTTCATATTTTCAAGCATGGTGGTGGATGCGTCATGTTAGGGGTATGCTTGTCATTTTTTTGGATAAAAATAAACGGAATAGAGCTAAGCATTGTCCTTTGTAGAATGCCCTTCTAGCCAATCAGAAATGAGTATTCAACGATGCTGCTTTCTTATCTCCTAGGTATAGTACAGACACTTCAAAACCTTATGATAAATGTTTTTTGACTGTCTGTTTTGCCATTTATTAATGTGTTATTCAATGCATTTCTATGGAAGCAGGTAGCCTAGCTTGTAAGAGCGTTGAGCCAGTTACCGAAACATCGCTGGTTCGAATCCCCGAGCTGACAAGGTGAAAAATCTGCCGATATGTCCTTGAGAAAGGCACTGAAACCTAATTGCTCCTGTAAATCGCTCTGGATTAGAGTGTCTGCTAAATGACTAAAATGTCAAATGCATATGGGCTATAGTAGTAAATGCCAAATCCAGGGGGTCTTAATGTTCAAATCAAAAGAGCAAAATAATCCATGGTATGCCCATCATTTGCCAGGTCGTAGTTGCAAATGAGAACTTGCCTACCTGGTAAAATAAAGGTGAAATATATATTTTTTTAAATCTCCATGMTATGACCATGTTAGATCTCAGATATCAAATTGTGAACCCGAGACCCACATTTATCACATAAAATGTATATGCCATATCTCACAATTGATTTGACTTCCCGAATGTAGAATTATCACTGTGACAGAACGTTTATTTTTTTTGGTAGATTTGTGTCATTCCATAAAGTTCTATATAGCGCTGCAGTGAGTGGGGGACTGTATAACCCTGTGACATAGCGTTCGCTCTAGCTCTACCTTGCTCTCCCTAAGTGAGAGAGGTCCGCACTTTGAGAGACAGTCCAACAACAAGTTCGAGGGGTTTATGAACTTAGACACATTTTCTGAATTTGCCGTTTTTCCCATTATGACACTTCATGTCTGTGTTTCCTTTATTTTTGTAATTACCTGTATCTCCTAACTTGGCTCTTTTACTATAGCGATGCTTTGATGACTTGTGATTGGCCGGCAACAACAGCAAGCTTCACGCACCACTTTCGTGAAAAGCAAGAGCAGCAGCATCAATTGTACAATTTTCACTTTCTCTCCACAACACCAGTCGCGTTCGGGTGTGTACGAGTCCTTACGGGCAAATCGGTTATAATTACAAATACCCAAGACCCATGACAATTAGGTCCAACCTGGCTTTTTGGGTACAGGTGGACCGGTGAAGTCCTCAAATATGTTGTCTTGAGTTACTGTATCTACCAAAGACGACGACATAAATGTGAGAAATAAGATTCACTTCCGATTTTAAATACAGATTTTGTCAAATTTTAAGTGGTTTTATAAATCCTTTGTACAGGATATTGGAGACTTGGAGCCTTCATCACGACTCTGATTATTTTACTGCTAGTCGTCTTTACTGTCATTGGACTCTTCATCTGGAACAAAAAACAGGTATGTCAACAAGCTAACATGTTCATTTAAATATGAACAGTCTATTGATGGTCTATTAATAGTACTAATATACTGATATAGTAGGCTGAGCTAAACTATTCTTCTCCGCATTTCAGATAAAACAGCGTCTACTGAGATGCCAGGCATTACTTCTATATGTTTTACTATTGTGTATATTTCTACAAATACAGTACCAGTCAAAGGTTTGGACACACCTACTCATTCCAGGGTTTTTCTTTATTTTTACTATTTTCTACATTGTAGAATAATAGTGAAGACATCAAAATTATGAAAAACACATATGGAAACATGTAGGAACCAAAAAACTGTTAAACAAATCAAAAACAATTTTTCACAGGACAATGTCCCAAAACACCTCCAGGCTTTGTAAGGGTTATTTTACCAAGAAGGAGAGTGATGGAGTGGTGCATCAGATGACCTGGCCTCCACAATCACCTGACCTCAACCCAATTGACATGGTTTGGGATGAGGTGGACCGCAGAGTGAAGGAAAAGCAGCCAGCTCAGCATATGTGGGAACTCCTTCAAGACTGTTGGAAAATCATAAATTCCAGGTGAAGCTGGTTGAGAGAATGCCAAGAGTGTGCAAAGCTGTCATCAAGGCAAATGGTGGGTATTTGAAGAATCTCAAATATAAAATATACTTTGATTTGTTTAAAACTTTTTTGGTTACTACATGATTCCATGTGTTATTTCATAGTTTTGATGTCTTCACTAATATTCTACAATGTAGAAAATAGCAAAAATAAAGGAAAACCCTTGAATGAGTAGGTGTGTACAAACTTTTGACTGGTACTGTATTATATCATGATTTTTAACATATTTCGTTTCTTATTTTGTTTTTTACATTTTCTTTTAATTAGGAGAAACAGCTCTTGTCACAGGTACATTTTGTTTATTATTTAATAATATTTTGATTTAAGTTGGCTACGGTATCTTGACTGAGTATTTATTGTGTTATGTAGTGAAGATTGTTTGTTGATTATTTGATGTAAAAAATGTGTATACTGTATATCTACTATATATACACTGCTCAAAAAAATAAAGGGAACACTTAAACAACACAATGTAACTCCAAGTCAATCACACTTCTGTGAAATCAAACTGTCCCCAGAGAGAGATGAGGGTTCCCAGAGATATATTAGCTAGTTTTGTTTGATAAAATTATTTTTATATTCTAATGTAGGAACTGGGCTTCTACAGCTTTTGACCCTGCTGCTCTCCCTTCCCGTAAACTCCCTCTCTCTGTCGACTGTCTCTGGAAACTTGCGAACTCATCTCGCTCATCCATCAACAGCTCACACACCAAGGCTTACTCACTTTACTAAATTTGACGTGAAAAGCAGACGTCAGTCTCTATGTCAGTTGATGACGACAATTGTATGGGTGATGTCAGTTTGTGTCATTAGTGGCAATCTTGGTCCAGTCTTTGGTCTAACAATGCATGGACACATGATGAGGTAGGTGTTGCAGCAGGAGTTTTTCAAATGACTTAATTCAATATCCCAGTGTTTTTAGTTCATTCTCAATCACACCAAATACAGATAATAATCACGTGTTGTTAGATATTCAATACTATGTATTATAGAATGTTACATCAAGATGGTTGGCTGCAAAGGTAGTGAACTATTACATTATAAGTGTAGATGTTCTATCTATGCGGTGTGAATCACTCCTAGTAGTGTCATCGAGTGTTACATTGGTATTCATTTAATATGTATTTACCACTTTGTATCCCATAGCTCATTTTTAACTGTTAAGGGACGATTTGCCACGTAACCCAGGCTGAATACAGCGAAGAATGTGTTAGATTGACACAACGTTAAACAAACGTTGTCAAAGATGTACCTTTGATTCAGCATCATAAAAGGAAGCTATTCTGCCTGTCACAATCTAAGAACACTCCAAGTGTTGTAACAATTTGGCTTTTCCCAGATTCTTGTAGGCTTAGAAATATTAAATGGCTTTCATTTCCCAATTCTGGTATTCGAGGCATCAGGGACATAAAGTAACATTTCACCTTTTCATATGTAGAAACATCCAGAAACCATATCTCTCAAGGGGGTTAAAGGGCATAACAGCCCTTGTCAGAATGGCTAGTCTGTGCTAACCAAACATACCATGTCTGTTTCTCTTTTGCTAAAATGGAATCTTCCATCACCTTCATTCCCAGTATAACTGTTTGGAGTGAATGTGTCCTTAGTAAATGCAGTGAAGAGCTTTGGGAAACTAGTTACTTTTGACTTTCTTACAAAACTTTCTACCTGCATACATGTCTAGGTTAGGGTGAGCAGACGTTGGTCCAGAGTGATGTCCACAAAAAAAGAGAACAAGATTTGGTGAAATTCTTCACTCCATGGTTTTCTGATATGGATGTTACTTGAAGTGTACATGTCACGACTTCCGCCGAGTCAGTCCTCCTCCTTGTTGGGGCGGCGTTCAGCGGTCGCAGGTCACCGGCCTTCTAGCCATCGACCGATGCCACTTTTCCAATTTCCATTTGTTTTGTCTTGTGTCTTACCACACCTGGTTTCAATCCCTATTAATTACTGTTCTCATTATTTTAACCATCTTGTTCCCCATGTTTGTTCAGTCGAGTGATTGTTTCTAATGTACGGGTAGGTTCCGTTAATTATGTGGGGCCCTAGTTTTTATGGTATTGGATTTATTATTGTGAGTAAAGATACGTTTTAATTTCTCGTTACTGCGGTCACTGCGCTGATTATCTTATTACCAGCTAACACATAGACATCCTGACAGTACAGCCATGTAATGAACTATGCTAGTTATTTGTTCATGGTGCCTAACTTTGAATCTCTTCACTTCGCCCCCATGCAGAAATGAACAAAATCAAATCAGAAGAAATATCATTAACCACTAATCTTATCAACAGCAAATAGATTATCTGGGTTGTACCACCTTTTCTTCTTATGGTGGTTGTTCAATAAATTTATTATTACCATTGAATGACTGTGCTCGTTGGGGTGAATAAGATCTAAAAAAACAGATTAAACATTAAATAAAGAAACAGGTATGTCAACTACCTAATGTACTTTGTGGACACTATTTCTTCGTGTGTAGAGTTTACCTTGGCATACCATACATTCTGCATGAGTATAACATGTGACTATTGATATATTATTTATATAATTAATTATCTATAAATCAACCATATGATCAACCATAAAGAGAATCCTTAGCTGCTACAGTCATTTGTTTACATATAAATTAATGATATTCAGTGCATTCGTAAGGTTTTTAGCATCCCGATCCCTTTCCACATTTAGTTACGTTATAGACTTATTCTACAATGGTTAAAATACTTTTTTTCATCAATCCTTTCAACACAATACCCATAATGCTAATGACGAAAAACTGTTTTTGGCCCAGATGGCAAACTGAGCAATCTGGGGATAAGGCTTTCGTGAGGGAGGTGAACCGAGAAGCCCGATGCACTCTGACGAGCTCCAGAGTTACTCCTGTGGAGATGGGAGACCTTCCAGAAGGACACACCATCGTCTGCAGCACTCCACCAATCAAGGTATTTATGGTAGAGTGGTCCATGAAAGGAGCCACAGCTTCAGTAGAAGGCACATTACCTTGGCCTGTTGCTGTTTGCAAAAGACTCTCAGACCACGCGAAACAAGATTTCTCTGGTCTGATGAAACAAGATTGAACTATTTGGCGATTGCCAAGTGTAAATGTCTGGAGGACAGTTGCCACATCTCACGAGTGGAAGCATTGAGGTGGAGCATCATAACTGTGGGGATGTTTTTTCAGCAGCAGGGACTGGATCGAGGAAAGATGAACAAGTATGTTTCAGTTTGTGACCGGGGCCTCCCACCTCCTCTTTCTCTATCTGGTTAGAAGCAAGTTTGCGCTGTTCTGTGAAGGGAGGAGTAACAAGCGTTGTACGAGATATAAAAGTTTCTTGGCAATTTTCGTGCATGGAAGATTTTCATTTTTTCAGAACAAGAATAGCACTGACGTAGTTTCAGAAGAAAGTCTTTGTTTCTGCCATTTTTGGCCTGTAATCGAACGCACAAATGCGGATTGGCTGCCCGAAACTCACACTAGCCTAAAAAAGGCCCGTATTTATTGTCTTATATTAATCAGAACAACAGTTTTCAGCTGTGCTATACAGAAATTGCAAAAGGGTTTCTAATGCTCAATTAGCCTTTTAAAAATGATAAACATTGGGATTAGCTAATACAACAACGTAGCCATTGGAACACAGAGTGATGGTTGCTGATAATGGGCCTCTGTACTTCAGAGATATTCCATAAAAAATTTGCTGTTTCCAGCTACACATAATGTTGTAATATGATCTAACTAATGTCTACACTGTATTTTCTGATCAATTTGATTGTTATTTAATGGAACAAGAAAATGTGTTTTTCTTTCAAAAACAAGTACATTTCTAAGTGACCAAACTCTTGAACAGTGGTGTGTATATATACACTGCTCAAAAAATTAAGGAACACTAAAATAACATCCTAGATCTGAATGAATTAACTATTCTTATTAAATACTTTTTTTCTTACATAGTTGAATGTGCTGACAACAAAATCACACAAAAATGATCAAATGGAAATCAAATGTACAACCCATGGAGGTCTGGATTTTGGAGTGCACACTCAAAATTAAAGTGGAAAACCACACTACAGGCTGATCCAACTTGATGTAATATCCTTAAAACAAGTCAAAATGAAGGCTCAGTGTTGTGTGTGGCCTCCACGTGCCTGTATGACCTCCCTACAACACCTGGCATGACTTCCTGATGAGGTGGCGGATGGTCTCCTGAGGGATCTCTCCCAGACCTGGACTAAAGATCCGCCAACCTCCTGGGACAGTACTGTGGTGCAACGTGGCCGTTGGTGAATGGAGCGGACATGATGGTCGAGATGTGCTCAATTGGATTCAGGATCTGGGACGGGCGGGCCAGTCATTAGCATCAATGCTTCTCTCTTGCAGGAACTGCTGACACACTTCCACGCACATGAGGTCTAGCATTGTCTTGCATTAGAGGAACCCAGGGCCACCGCACCAGCATATGGTCACTACAAGGGGTCTGAGGATCTCATCTCGGTACCTAATGGCAATCAGGCTACCTCTGGCGAGCCCATGGAGGCCTGTGCGGACCCCCAAAGAAATTGACACCCCACACCAATGACTGACCCACATGCCAAACCGGTCATAGCTGGAGGATGTTGGCAGGCAGCAGAAGTTCTCCACGGGCGTCTCCAGACTGTCACGCTCTGTCAATGTGCTCTAGGTGTGACCTGCTTTCATCTGTGAAGAGCACAGGGCGCCAGTGGCGAATTGTGCCAATCTGGTGTTCTTTGGCAAATGCCAAAAACGTTCCTGCACGGTGTTGGGCCTGTAAGCACAACCCCCACCTGGTGGACGTCGGGGCCTCATACCACCTCATGGGAGTCTGTTTCTGACCGTTTGAGCAGACACATGCACATTTGTGGCCTGCTGGAGCGTCATTTTGCAGGTTCTGGCAGTGCCTCCTGCTCCTTTTGCACAAGGCGGAGTGAGCGGTCCTGCTTGCTGGGTTGTTGCCCTCCTACAGCCTCCTCCACGTCTCCTGATGTACTGGCCTGTCTCCTGGTAAGCGCTCCATGCTCTGGACACTACGCTGACAGACACAGCAAACCTCTTGCCACAAGCTCGCATTGATGTGCATTCCTGGATGAGCTGCGCACTACCGAGCCCTTGTGTGGGTTGTAGACTCCGTCTCATGCTACCACTAGAGTGAAAGCACCCGCCAGCATTCAAAAGTGCCCAAAACATCAGCCAGGAGCATAGAACTGAACAGAAGTGGTCTGTGGTCACCACTTGCAGAACTACTCTTTATGGGGGGTGTCTTGCTAATTGCCTATAATTTCCACCTGTTGTCTATTCCATTTGCACAACAGCATTGAAATTTATTGTCAATCATGTTGCTTCCTAAGTGGA
>NW_019944453.1:66589-72083 GCF_002910315.2 Salvelinus sp. IW2-2015 | reverse complement strand
AACCACACAGACAACACACACCAGTCCTCATCCACCAACCACACCAGGGACTCACCACCAACACACAGACTCACCCGCAACCCACAGACTAACACGAACACACGACTCCACCCCAGCAAAACACACGAGGAGTAACCACCAAACACACAGACTAACCACCAACAAACCACAGACTCAACCAACCAACACACAGACCTCCACCACCACACAGCAAGCACCAACCACACCAACCAACACATAACTAACCACAACACACAGCACTAACCACCACCCACCACAGACAACACGACGACTAACCACCCAACACCACAAGACCAACACGACAGACTAACCCCAAAAAACACAGACTCCACCACCAACACACAGACTAACCACCAACACCACTAGACCTAACCACCACACACAGTCTAAAACACCCAAAACACAGTCCTAACCCAGCCCACACACCGAGTCCGATTCCACCAACACACAGCACTCACCACCAACACACGACTCACCAAGCAACACACAGTGACTAACCGACCAACGACCACCAGTCCCGACCACCCAAACACACAGACCACACACACGACAACCCCCAACCACACAGGACTAACACACAGACTCTAACCCCGAACACACAACTAACCACCAACACACAGTCTCAACCCCCACACCACAGGACTTACCACCAAACACAGACTAACGCAACCAAACACACAAAACCTAACCCCAAACACACAGGACTACACCACCAACACCCACAGACTAACCACCAACACACAGACTTACACCCGCCAACACGAACCAGACTTACCACCAGACAAACACAGACTAACACAATCACCACACGACTCAACGAACCAACACACACACTCACACCAACCCACAGACTAACCCACCAACACAACAGACTACACGACCAACCACCACAGACTCACCACCAAAACACACAGACTCACCACCACACACACACAGACTCCACCACCCAACACACAGACCAACAACACAGACCAAACACAAACTACACCACAAACACACAGACAACCACCAACACACAGGACCAACCACAACAGACTAACCACCAACACACAGCACAGACACACACGACTAACCCCCCCAACAACACAGGACTCACCACCAACACACAGACCTAACCAAACCAACACATAGACAACCACCAAACACACAGTACTAAACACCAAAACACACGTCCTAAACCACCAACACACAGTCCTAACCCCAAGACACGCAGCACCACACCACCACACACACAGACTAACCCACAACACCATAGACGAACACCAACACACAGTCTAACACACCCAAAAACCACAGGCTAACCACCAACCACACCAGTTCTAACCACCACACGCAGGACCAACCACCAACACACGACTACACAGAGGACTAACCACCACAAACACAGACTCACCAGCACACACAGATTAACACACAGACTAAACCACCAAAACACAGACTAACCAGCAACAACCGCACTAACCCACAGAGCTAACCACCAAAAACACAGACTAACCCCCAAAAAACACAGAACCAACACCACGACTAACCAGCAACCACACAGACCAACACACAGAACTAACCACCAACACACAGAACAAACACAGAGACTACACCCACCAACACACCAGACTAACCCCAAAACACACAGACCAACACACAGACTAACCCAACACACACTCGACCACCAACACACAGACTAAACCACCCAACACCACATACTCACCCCCAATACACAGACTAAAACCCACACAGACTAACACCCAACACACAGACAAACAACAGACCAAACACATAGACTAACCACCAACACGACAGACCAACCACACAACTCCACCAACACACAGGACCAACACACCAGACTAACCACCAACACACAGACTACCACCAAGCACACCGACGAACCCCATCAACCACAGACAACACACAGGACAAACACACAGACTAACACCAACACATGACTAACACCCAACACCACAGCCTCACCACCAACACACAGACTAACCACAACACACCAGTACTAACGACCAACAACACAACTCACCACCAACACACATGACTAAACACCAACTCACGCACTAAACCCACCAACACACAGACCTCACACCAACACACAGATCCAACCACACAGACCAACACCAAGAGACTAAACCACCAACACACGACTAACCAACCAACACACAGCACCAACACACAGACTAACCACCACACACCACAGACCAACACAGCAGACTAACCACCACACCACACAGCTAACCACCAACACACAGACGTAACCACAACACCCAACAGCACCAACCACACAGACCAACACACAGACCAACACACAGACTAACCCACCACACACAGGACTAACCACCAACACACAGGACCAACACACAGACTAAACACCAACACACCAGACTAACACCCCCACACTAGACTAACCAACAACACAGCAGGACTCACCACCAACACACAGACTACCAACCACCAAACACAGACTCACAACAGACAGAACACACAGGAACTACAACCACCAACACACAGACTCACCACCACACACAGACCAACACACGAGTCTAAACACCAACACACAGACAACCACCAACACACATCATTAATAGTGCCGTATGGGCCAACTATATGAAGTGCTTCCAACCACCCATTAGTTTATTACTCTCCTGCTCTGATATTCCCTGTCTTGGCACCTCATATCTCTTCTTTTCCACTTTTCTTTCTCTGTCTCTTTCTAACTTGTTCTCTCTCGTCTCTCTCTCTCTCTAATCAAACCACCACACACACAGGCAGCGATCAGAGCTCTTCAACGCTCTGCCATTACAGGTGTAAAGAAAATAACCATATTCTTATGCCTGCGTACACATGCACTACAAACCAACACCGCTCCTTATGTTCCCTGTCTTATGTTTCAAAGACGAATTGCACCACCACCTCCATCCACATCGCTTACAGTACTACACAACTACAACACTATCTCCAAACATAAACCACACGATGATCATTGTTTGTCAGAGCGGAAGAAAAGAGCCACTCCTGCTCCTGCTAGATGAAATTCCTCAAACAAACTAACCTTCATATCACTGTAAATTCTACCTAACAGCATGAGGGACGGTTAGCCCAGGCAACATATATTAGTTATCACTTGCTTCAGTTCTCCACATTCACCATTTTATCTTTAAGCTAGACAAAGGCTGCAGGCACATTTGTTGTTTTACTATTCTGTGGGACCAAACAATTGTTTCCATCCAAATCCAATGTTCCCTAGCCCCGAAACCCAAACCTAGTCAGCTCTGAAAGTGTTTGTGTTGCCTGATTGGTTGAGGTGTAGACATTGGGCGTCGGACAAATCAAGGCATAGTAGATGCTTGTCCTTGGTGGACTGCAGAAATAGAGGGAAAGAAGGAGGAGAGAGGTAGGAAGGTAGTCTCTAGATCACAATTAAACAAATGAGACTCAGTCAGAGTAGGAGAGAGAGGGAGAGGGTAGGGAGAAAGGGAGGGAAGGGAAAGAGGGAGGGAGGAGTGGGAGCTGGGAAGGATTCCAGACAACAGGATTTATAGCAGTGATCTGAGGTGAAAGTGTTTCAGGGCCGTTTGTGGAKGTGGAAAGTAACAGAGTATCATTGAGAGAGCATCAAAAGAGTTGTTTTGATAAACTAGGCTCACACTTTRACCGCACTAAAATGTGCTAATCAGTTGCATGTAATCTGATTACAGAAATTTTTTAACTGAAATCAGTTACGTTACCAGTAAATATATTGTAATCAGATTACAGACATTTTTGAAAAATTAGATAGCTACTTCTTGGATTGCTTTTAAATTTGAAAAGGATGTTTGCGAAAAAAAATACATTATGACACCTTTCTGTTTTCTCAATGACATTCAATTCAGCGTTAAAATAAGATGCAAGTTTAAGTTGGTTCCACTTGAGCGAGTCTGGCCACAAGTCAGAGACCACTATGATGACACACCAAACGCATTTGAGGGATCCTTTTTGTCTTCTTCTAATGCCTTTTAAGGGGAAAGTAATCCAAAAGTAACTGAAAGTAATCAGATTACGTTACCGAGTGTGGGTAATCCAAAAGTTACATTACTGATTACGATTTTACAGGTAACTAGTAACTGTAGCGGATTACAATTAGAAAGTAACCTACCCAACCCTGCACACACACATTATTTTTAGTTTTGACCCTATCCCAAACCCATACCTTAACCATTTGCAATTACTGCCTAAACTTAATGTCAGATTCTGCAGTGAGACTGTGAGCAATGGTGGAAAAAGTACCCAAACACCATACTTACCTTMATAAGTACCTTAATAGAAACTGACTCRAGTAAAAGTGAGTCACCCAGCAAAATACTACTTGAGAAAAAGTCAAAAGGATTTGGTTTTAAATATACTTAAGTATCAAAAGCAAATGTAATTGCTAAAATATACTTAAGAATCAAAAGTAAAGTATAAATAATTTCGAATTATTTATATGAAGCAAACCAGCCAGCATGATTTTCTTGTTTTTTTAATTTACGGATTGCCAGGGACACATTCCAGCACTCAGCCATCATTTACAAATGAAGAAGATTGTTCACCAGGGGTGGTGGTCGGATTCGCGTTTATCATCTAAGGAATGAGCGTTAAACCGAGGCCTGTACTCTGGAGCGGGATCGATTGGTTGGTGTAGGTCCGTCATGTCTGGGGCGGTGTGTCACGCATCATCGGACTGAGCTTGTTGTCATTGCAGGCAATCTCAACGCTGTGCGTTACAGGAAGAATCCTCCTCCCTCATGTGGTACCCTTCCTGCAGGCTCATCCTGACATGACCCTCCAGCATGGCAATGCAACCCGCCATACTGCTGTTCTGTGCAGATTTCCTGCAAGACAGGAATGTCAGTGTTCTGCCATGGCCAGCGAAGAGCCCGGATCTCAATCCCATTGAGCACGTTTGGACCTGTTGGATCGGAGGGTGAGGGCTGGGGCCATTCCCCCCGAAATGTCCGGAACTTGCAAGTGGGTAACATCTCACAGCTAGAACTGGTAAATCTGGTGCCATCCATGAGGAGGAGATGCATTGCAGTACTTAATGCAGCTGGTGGCCACACCAGATACTGATGTTACTTTTGATTTTGACTCCCCTTTATCAGGGACACATTATTCCATTTCTGTTAGTCACAGTCTGTGGAACTTGTTCAGTTTATGTCTCAGTGTTAAATCTGTTATGTTCATACACATGTTTACACATGTTAAGTTTGCTGAAAATAAACGCATTGGCAGTAAGAGGACGTTTCTTTTTTTGCTGAGTTCATTTATATATAATTATTTTTTTTACTTCACTACATTTCCTAAAGAAAATAATGTACTTTTCACTGACACCTCAAATGTACTCTTTACATTTCGAATGCTTAGCAGGACGGAAAATGGTCCTATTCACACTTATGAAGAGAACTCCCACTGGTCATCCCCTGCCTCTGATCTGGTGGACTCACTAAACAGAAGAACA
>NW_019944453.1:59692-60694 GCF_002910315.2 Salvelinus sp. IW2-2015 | reverse complement strand
GCGACTCGTCAGTGAAGAACACTTTTTGTCAGTCCTGTCTGGTCCAACGAAGGTGGGTTTGTGCCCATGGGCGACATTGTTGCCGGTGATATCTGGTGAGGAMCTGACTTACAAAAGGCCTAGAAGCCCTCAGTCCAGCCTCTCTCAGCCTATTGCAGACAGTCTGAGCACTGATGGAGGGATACTTTACACTCTCTCTCTCACACAGCCATCAGCTCTGAACAGTGGGAGCTGTTTGAGTGTTTTTATTGGAGCAAAACTCTGCCAAGAATAATAATTGAACTATACAGAGAGTTATGAAAACCATCAAAAGGCTGTTTCAGCCTGACTCACAACACACACAAACTACAGCAAGGAATCCCACTGCATTCCACATCAAAACACATACAGTATCTCCTGGCCTTGGTGACCTTCCCTTGCTGGTCTGTAAGTAAAGGCAGGGGAAGGCAATTTGGCCCCGGTTCCATTATGACATACTAGTAGCTCTGTGCACTGCTTTTAGGGGATTGGGAACCAGCCTTCATCCCTCTCAAAGGGGGAGTGCAGGAGAACCTCTCTATCTCTTTCTCCATATCTCTCTCCATCTTCATTCTTTCTCTCTCTCAAAGGGGGAGTGCAGTATAACCTTTTCTCTCTCTCTCTCTCTCTCTCTCTCTCTCTCTCTCTCTCTCTCTCTCTCTCTCTCTCTCTCTCTCTCTCTTTCTCTATCTCTCTCTCAGGGGTAGTGCAGGAGGCCTCTTTCCCTCTCCGCTAATCACACTTAATGATTCAAATGGGCTTCAGAAATGCCTTTGAAATCAAATCTACTTACAGCACACACACACACCCCCTTGCCAGGGAGCACAGCTAGCGATTGTTAAAGGTCAGACGGAGTGAGGAAAGGAGTGAGAGATAAGGAGAGAGGAGAGGAGAGAGAGAGATGTAACTGTAGAAGTGTGATTTAGTCCGGATGTTTCTGCTCCTTCAGTGGGCCTCTAACAACCACTCCTGGGGCTTCAGCTT
>NW_019944453.1:28378-53378 GCF_002910315.2 Salvelinus sp. IW2-2015 | reverse complement strand
ATCTCCTAAAAAGGTAGAAATGGTAGACGAGGCTAGATTCACCTTTGGTTAAAAAATGAGCTAAAAATGAGCCATGTTACTGAAAACACAGTCAGGTCAGTCAGAGCTAAGGCGAAATTCAACGTTCATCCATGTACCCAGGACGCTGTGAGATGCATTCAAAACCGAGCCACTAGGGGCAACGTGAGCGCTATTACCTTCACGTAGGCTTGCTAGGGCATTGGGGATTAGGATAGCAGTGGGAAAGCTCCGGCTTCGAGGGTCGGGAGTTCAATCCCAGTTCTAGGAACTTGTTTTTATTTTGGGAGTTTTAACCCTATTCCCAACCTTACCTTAATGCCCAACCTTAACCCTACCTTAACCCTTAGTGCGCAACCTTAACCTTACCTTAACCCTTAATGCCCAACCTTAACCTTACCTTAACCTTAATTGCCAACCTTACCCTTACCTTAACCCTTAGTGCGCAACCTTAACCCTTTACCTTAACCTTAACCTTAGTGCGCAACCTTAACCCTTACCTTAACCTTAACCCTTACCTTAACCCTTAATGCCCACCTTAAAATTCCCAACCTTAAACCTTACCTTTAACCCTTAAGCCCAACCTTACCTAACCTTGAACCCTTAGTGCGCAACCTTAACCCTTACCTTAACCCTAATGCCAACTAACCTACCTTAACCCTTCCGTCATTGCCAACCTAACCCTACCTTAACCCTTAGTGCGCAACCTTAACCCTTACACTAACCTTAACCCTTATGCGCAACCTTAACCCTTACCTTAACCTTAACCCTTACCTTAACCCTTAATGCCAACCTTAAAATTCCCAACCTTAACCCTTACCTTAACCCTTAATGCCCAACCTTAACCCTTACCGTAACCCTTAATGCCCAACCTTAACCCTTACCGTAACCCTTAATGCCAACCTTAACCTTAACCCTTACCTTAACCCCTTAGTGCCCAACCTAACCTTAACCCTTACCTTAACCCTTAATGCCCAACCCTTAACCTTACCGTACCTTAATGCCAACCTTAACCTTAACCCTATACCCTTAACCCTTAGTGCCCAACTACCTACCTTAACCCGTAATGCCCAACCTTAACCCTTACCTTAACCCTTAGTGCCCAACCTTAACCCTTACCTTAACCCTTAATGCCAACCTTAAAACCTTACCTTAAACCCTTAATGCCTAAACTTAACAGTCAAAATTTTATCTCCCCCCTGGACAAACGTTGAATAACTGAAGTCCAACCGTGTCAAACGGTGAGATCTCTTGTTGTGAAACCCAACCTGATCTCATAGTTTCACTTTGGAATTTGCCGTAAAACCACCATGAAGCTCCATAATGAACTGATTACGACTCACACACACATACACACATACATACATAAACACACATGAACACACACGGCACTGCCATGGTTTTAGAGTTAGATCCAGAAAGAACATTTGATTTCCACACACACCCAGTAGGGTTTCTGATGCCACCACCAGGCAGAACCTCCGTCTCATTGATTCACACACACACCCAGTAGGTTTCTGATGCCACCACCAGGCAGAACCTCTTGTCCATTGATTTCCACACCAACCCAGTAGGGTTTCTGATGCCACCAACCAGCAGAACTTCACATCTCTTCAACACATTTGTCTTTGACATGAATTTAATGATTTATGCAAAGTCGAAGTTTTGTGTACAGAATTCAAGTTAGAATTGATCCCACTGTGTCCAGCACACACACACCACACACACACACACACACACACACACACACACACACACACACACACACACAACAACACCACACACACACACACACACACACACACACACACACAACACACACACACACACACACACACACTGGTGAGTTTCCCCCCCCCCGGGTGTAGCGTGTGCTAGGATGCTTACAAGCACATTACTTGACAACCATGTGACCTGAGACAGCTTATGATACTCCCTTAGTGTGTTAGCACAATACGTGTGTGTGTGAGTGTTCCCCTGCTCCCTGGTGTGTGTGTGTGTGTGTGAGGTTGTTTCCCTCTGTCTCCCTGTGTGTGTGTGTGAGTGTTTCCCTCTGTCTCCCTGTGTGTGAGTGTTTCCCTCTGTCTCCCTGTGTGGTACGTGTGTGTGTGTGTGTGTGTGTGTGTGTGTGTGTTTGTGTGTGTGTGCTGGACACAGTGGGATCGATTCTTACTTTAATTCTATGGGGACCGAACAGGATCCAGGAAATGCCACTGGCAGCCAGTTGTTTTGTGTGTCAGAGTCACCTCCATATACCTGACACTCACCCCCCCCCCCCCCCCCTAAAATTCAAATAGCTAAATAATCCTTGGTAAAACCATCTTAAACAATTCCATATTTAGCTTAGTACACCCCCCCCCCCCCCAGAGCAGATCTTTAGCGACCTGGCTGGTTTGTGTGTGAAGTCATTAGTAATAATTAGCTGTGTCAGGTGATATATGGTCATACATTGGCAGGAGGTTAGGAAGTGCAGCTCAGTTTCCACCTCATTTTGTGGGCAGTGTGCACATAGCCTGTCGTCTCTTGAGAGCCAGGTCTGCCTACGGTGGCCTTTCTCAATAGCAAGGCCATACTCACTGAGTCTGTACATAGTCAAAGCTTTCCTTAAGTTTGGGTCAGTCACATTTGTCAGGTATTCTGCTACTGTGTACTCTCTGTTTAGAGCCAAATAACATTCGTGTTTGCTCAGTTTTTTTGTTAATTCTTTCCAATGTGTCAAGTAATTATCTTTTTGTTTTCTCATGATTTGGTTGGRTCTRATTGTGTTGCTGTCCTGGGACTCTGTGGGGTCTGGTTATTTTTGTGAGCAGAGTCCCAGTACCAGCTTGCTTAGGGGACTCTTCTCCAGGTTGATCTCTCTGTAGGTGATGGCTTTGTTATGGAAAGTTTGGGAATTACTTCCTTTTAGGTGGTTGTAGAATTTAACAGCTCTTTTCTGGATTTTGATCATTAGAGGGTAACGGCTTATTTCTGCTCTGCATGCATTATTTGTTTTACGTTGTACACAGAGGATATTTTTGCAGAATTCTGCATGCAGAGTCTCAATTTGGGGGTTGTCCCATTTTGTGAATTCTTGGTTGGTGAGTGGACCCCAGACCTCACAACCATGAAGGGCAATGGGTTCTATAACTGATTCAAGTATTWTTTGCCAGATCCTAATTGGTAAGTGGAATTGTATGTTCCTTTTGATGGCATAGAAGGCACTTCTTTGCATTGTCTAAATGGAATTTGTCCTGGCAACTGGACCATTTTTGGAACACCATTCTTTTTGTCTTACTGAGATTTACTGACAGGACCCAGGTCTGACAGAATCTGTGCAGAATATCTAGATACTGCTGTAGGTCGTCCTTGGTTGTGGACAGAAGCGGCAGATCATCAGCAAACAGTAGACATTTGACTTCAGATTCTAGTAGGGTGAGGCCGGGTGCTGCAGACTGTTCTAGTAGGGTGAGGCCGGGTGCTGCAGACTGACTCTGCCCTTGCCAATTCGTTGATATATATATATACATTAAAGAGGGTGGGGCTTAAGCTGCATCCCTGTCTCAACCCACGGCCCAGTGGAAAGAAATGTTTGTGTTTTTAACCGCACATGGATTTTACAATGTCGTATGTTTTTCCCCCAACACCACTTTCCATCAATTTGTATAGCAGACCCTCATGCCAAATTGAGTCAAAAGCTTTTTTGACTTTGCCTTTGTTTTGGTTTGTTTGTTTGTCAATTAGGGTTTGGAGGATGAATATGTGGTCTGTCTTATGGTAATTTGGYAAAAAGACAATTTGACATTTGTTCTGTACATTGTTTTCACTGAGGAAATGAACAAGTCTAATGATAATGCAGAGGATTTCCCCAAGGTTGCTGTTGATGCATATCCCACTGTAGGTTAGGGGTCAAATTTGTCTCCATTTTTGTGGATTGGGGTGATCCGTCCTTGGTTCTAAATATTGGGTAAGATGCCAGAGCTAAGGAGGATGTTAAAGAGTTTAAGTATAGCCAATTGGAATTTGTGGTCTGTATATTTTATCATTTCATTGAGAATACCATCAACACCACAGGCCTTTTTGGGTTGGAGGGTTTGATTTTGTCTTGTGGTTCATTCAATGTAATTGGAGAATCCAGTGGGTTCTGGTAGCCTTTAAGAGTTGATTCTAATATTTGTATTTGATCATGTATATGTTTGTCTTTGTTATAGGGCCAAAAAGATTGGAGAAGAGGTTGCTATCTTTCTCTTTCTTTCTCCGAATATTTTCCTCAGTTCATGGTAGTAAGTAACGGCTGACTTCTGTTTTCTGAAAGACATTCCAATATTAACAACATCCCTGAGCACCACAGCATTGTCCTGAGAGGGAAACGCACAGTCACACACACTCACCTCAACACATTACAATGGCCAGTTGGCTGTTTAACTGTCTACACTGCAGACACAGCAGAATCCCAYTGGAGTGCCYTCTAGCCTACTGCAACAGTCCCACACAGCCACAAAATCATCCAGGGAGATTTCAATCCAGATGACAGTTTTTATTTTCTTAAAAGCTCTTTCCCAACAATGCAGTAATCAATATCAATAGTACTAATAAGGTAATGTGTAACAAAAACACAAGAGAAATAGAAGAACATGAGAAAGTAAGACCCCTTCCCTTTCTCCAAATGTTTTTATGTTGGAGCCTTATTATAAAATGGATTAAATAAATAAAAATACTCATAAATCTGGGCTCCCAAGTGGCACAGTGGTCTAAGGCACAGCATCTCAGTGCAAGCAGTGTCACTATAGTACCTGTTTCAAATCCAGGCAGTATCACATTTGGCCATGATTGGGAGTCCCATAGGGCAGCGCACAATTGGCCCAGCGTTGKCCGGGTTTGGCCGGAGTAGGCCGTCATTGTAAATAAGAATRTGTTCTTAACTGACTTKCCTGGTTAAATAAATCTACACACAATACCCCAAAATGAAATAAGGTTTTTAGAAATGTTTTCTAATTTAKATATWTTTTTTWAAAGCAATACCTTATTTACAGAAGTATTCGGATCCTTTGCTTTGAGACTCGAAATTGAGCTCAGGTGCATCCTGTTTCCATTTAACATCCTTGAGATGTTTCTACAACTTGATTGGAGAACCCCTGTGGTAAATTCAATTGATTGGACATTTTTTGGAAAGACACACACCTGTTTACATGACGTCCCACAGTTGAAAGTGCACGTCAGAGCAAAAAGCAAGCCATGAGGTCGAAGGAATTGTCCGTAGAACTCCGAGACAGGATTGTGTCAAGGCACACTCCTTCTCCCTACTCCATCTCCTCCCTACTCCCTCTCTCCTTTTCCTCCCTACTCCCTCTCTCCTCCTCCCTACTCCCTCTCTCCTCCTCCTCCCTGCTCCTTCTCTCCTTCTCCTCCCTACTCCCTCTCTCCTTTCTCTTCCTTACTCCCTCTCTCCTTCTCCTCCTCCTGCTCCTTCTCTCCTACTCCTCCCTACTCCCTCTCTCCTTCTCCTCCCTACTCTCTCTCTCCTTCTCCTCCCCTCCCTCACTCCTTCTCCTCCCCTCCCTGCTCCCTCTCTCTCCCTCACTTTCTCTCTCCCTCACTTTCTCTCTCACTTACTTTCTCTCTCGCTTTCTCTAGCTTTCTCTCACTCGCTTTCTTTCTCTAGCTTCCTCTCTTTCTATCTTTCTCTCTTACTCTATCTCTCTGTCTCTCCCTCTCTCTGCAGTATCAATAGCCCTATCAGTGATAAGGGGAAGCGGTTACCAGGCCCAGATGCCAGTACAGCTCAGCAGCACTCAGGAGCTGGATGTGGCTTCTGGACCCTGACTCTGGCACTGGGGCTGGACTGGACTGGATACCCGCCTAATAACCCCTACCACTAATGCAGCTAAAGCCCTGACACACACACATACTGTACTAAGAGATAGCTCTGTGTCTTGCAGAGTGTTTGCTCTGTAACAGGATATATTGCAAGCTGAGCAGAGCATTAGAATCGAAGTTAGTTAACTCTGTGCTAGCTGACTGTTTGCTCTGTGGCAAGTGGGGTGTTAGCTTGATGGCTAACTGATTGYTAGCTCTGTGGCTAGCTGATTATTAGCTCTTTGGCTAGCTGATTGTTAGCTCTGTGGCTAGCTGATTGTTGGCTCTAATGCTAGCTGAGTGTTAGCTATGAGGCTAGCAATTGTTAGCTCTGGGGATGGCTAAATGTTAACTGCCAGTGGTGCTGTGCTGTGTTCCCACGGCTGAGACGGTTCCCTCTCCCTCTGGAGACGCAGTCTATTTCAAGAAGCAGGAGGAGCGAGACAGGGAAGAGACAGGTGCCAAGGAAACCAGTGAGGAACACTAATAATAACAGACAACACACACAGCTATATAAACTAGGCCTACATAGATTATACACTAATGTCTTCTCACCTCAGATCTGCTTTGGTTTCACATCTGTATTTTAGTCAATGCCACTCCGACATTGCTCAATCTAATATTTATATATTCTTTTAAATTCGCATTTTTTGCTAAATATTTGTGTGTAATTTTGTGTATTGGTTAGATACTACACACTGTTGGAGCTAAGAACACAAGATTTCACTACACCCGCAATAACATCTGCTATATATCTGTATGTGACAATAAAATCTGCTAAATATCTTTTGTGACCAATAACATCTATAAATATCTGTATGTGACAATAACATCTATAAAATCTTGTATGTGACCAATAACATCTATAAATATTGTTTTGTGACCAATAACACTCTAAAATATCTGTATGTGACCAATAACATCTATAATATCTGTATGTGACCAATAACATTTATAAATATCATGTTTGTGACCAATAACATCTAAAATATCTGTATGTGACCATAATTCTATAAATATCTGTATGTGACCAATAACATCTATAATATCTGTTTGTGACCAATAACAATCTATAAATATCCTGTATGTGAACCGAATAAATCTAAAATATCTGTATGTGACCAATAACATCTATATAATTGCTGTTGTGACCCAGATAATCTATGAATATCTGTTTTAGTAATCTTGTTGTGACCAATACATCTATAAATATCTGTTGTGGCCAATTAACATCTATAAAATATCTGGTATGGGACCATAACATCTATAATATCGTGTATGTGACAATAACATCTATAAATTCTGTTGTGACAAATTACATACGATTATAATATCTGTATGTGACCAATAACATCTATAAATATATCTGTATGTGACCAATTCACATCTATAATATCTGTTTGTGACAATAACATCTTAATAAATATCTGTTTTGTGACCAATAACATCTATAATATCTGTTTTGTGACCAATAACCATTTTATTTATTTTATCTGCTTGGCTCGGATCTTCTTTGAAGTTAGTGTCTCCTGCTCTCTCTCCCTCCCTCTTCCCTTCTGTATCTCTGTGTCTCCTCTCTGACTCTCTCTCCCCTCCCTCTTCCCTCTGTATCTCCCCTGTCTCTCTATGACTCTCCTCCCCTCCCTCCTTCCCTCTTATCTCTGCGTCTCTCTCTGACTCTCACCCTTCTCCCTCCTTCCTCTGTTTCTCTAACGTCTCTCTCGTGACTCTCTCTCCCCTCCCTCCTTCCCTCTGTTTCTGCGTCTCTCTCTGACTTCTCTCTCCTCCCTCCTTCCCGCTGTTTCTCCTACGTCTCTCTTGATCTCTCCCTCCTCCTTCCCTCTGTATCTCTGCGTCCTCTCTGACTTCACTCCTCTCTTCCTTCCCTCTGTTTTCCTCTACGGCTCTCCTCACTCTCGTGCCCTCCTCCCTTCCTCTGTTTCTCTAAGTCCTCTCTCTGACTCTCTCTCTCCTCCCTCCATTCCTCTGTATCTCTGCGTCTCTCTCTGACTCTCTCATCCCTCCCTCTTTCCTCTGTTTCTCTGCATTCTTCTGCTCTCTGCTCCTCTCCTCCTTCCCTCTGTATCTCTGTGTCTCTCTCTGACTCTCTCTCCCCTCCCTCCTCCTCTGTATCTCTGTGTCTCTCTCTGACTCCTCTCCCCTCCTCCTTCCCTCTGTATCTCTGGTCTCTCTCTGACTCTCATCTCCTCTCCTCCTTCCCTCTGTTACTCTAGTGTCTTCTCTCGACTCTCTCTCCCTCCTCCTTCCCTGTTTCTCTGTGTCTTCTCTCTGACTCTCTCTCCCCTCCCTCCTTCCCTCTGTTTCTCTGCATTCTCTCTGACTCTCTCTCCCCTCCCTCCTCCCTCTGTATCTCTGCGTCTCTCTCTGACTCTCTCTCCCTCTCTCCTTCCCTCTGTTTCTCTGGGTCTTCCTCTGACTCTCTCTCCTCTCTCCTTCCTCTGTTTCTCTGGGTCTTCCTCTGACTCTCTCTCCCCTCTCCCTCCCTCAGTTTCTCTGCGTCTTTCTCTGTCTCTCTCTCTCACACACACCCTTTCTCTTTTCTCACACACTAGATTCTCTCCACCACAGCTGACTGTGAGCCCCCAGCCCTTCACCTTTTCAGCACAGCATTTGACAGAACATTTTCACTTTAAGGACTCTACACAGTCTTCGGAACAGAGCCGACAGAGGTCAGTTTGCGTCGATTCGAAACATTCATCTGCACAAATGTACGTAGAACTCACGTAGAGAGCAACGCGAATGACCTCCGTCGGCTCCGTTTGTGTAGATTGTGACTCCTTTGTGTCTCCCCACACACACTCATACGCCAAGCACTGTACAACTCCCCAATCCATACCTCCCCCTCTCAGCCCCCTAACCTCTATGACCACAGGATATCACCAAAACTATTCACCCCCCCCCCACCATCCTCCCCGTAAACCCCCAAACACACAGGGGGTGACGAGACCCACATTCTCGCCTATGTTGTCGCCACGGTCCAGCAGAGTCCATGTCTTGGACACATTCCAGTGTTCAAGCTGAATGTGTGCACACACACACACATATACACACACAACACATACACACACCCGTTATGTCTGCCGACACACACAGGGAATGTGCGTATGTAAACACCATACCGACACACGTTACCAGAGGGAGTGAAGATGGGATCATAAACCGCATAGCCTCACACAGACTCCCACATTAAGATACACTACAATCCACACATCACTGGATACACAGACAGGCAAGCACTTCAACTCACACGATTATACACAGTAGGCACAGTGACCTACAGAGGATGACATCATCCAACAATTATTACACAGAAACGCACATTTACATAAAACCACACTGCTTTCTCCCAAGAGATATTTTTCATACAGTAGGAATGGCCGGGGACCACTAGATATACCCTACCAAAGACATGCATTGATGCACACACACACTGAGGACAAATACCATGTGACAGGCTGCAGAGACACATATTATGGGTTACTTAGTTACAACACATTAAAAACGCCCCAGTCAGATGTCCTTCAGAAGGTCAGCAGGAGGAGAAGTCTCTCTCCCTCTCTCATCTCTTAGTGTCATGCATATGTGTGTGTGTGTGTGTTGTGTGTGTGTGTGTGTGTGGTGTGTGTGTGTGTGTGGTGTGTGGTGTGTGTGTGTGTGTGTGTGTGTGTGTGTGTGTGTGTGTGTGTGTGTGTGTGTGTGTGTGGTGTGTGTGTGTGTGTGTGTGTGCGTGGGTGGTGTGCGTGTGCGTGTGTGGTGTGTGTGTGACAGAGAGAGTGAGCGAGAGAGCTGAGAATGGGGTGGGTTGGGGGGCCAAGGGAGAGGAATAACCCACAAGTTGTACTTGTAGGTCTCCAACATCTAATCCAGTTATCAGAGAGCACACAAGCTGTACTGTAGGTCTCCACATATTCTACAGTTATCAGAGAGCACCCACAAGCTGTACTGTAGGTCTCCAACATAATTCTACCAGTTATCAGAGAGCATCCACAAGCTGTACTGTAGGTCTCCAACATATTTCTACCAGTTATCAGAGAGCACCACAAGCTGTACTGTAGGTCTCCACCATATTTCTACCAGTTATCAGAGAGCACCACAAGCTGTACTGTAGGTCTCCCATAATTCTACCAGTTATCAGAGAGCATCCACAAGCTGTACTGTAGGTCTCCAACATAATTCTACCAGTTATCAGAGAGCATCACAAGCTGTACTGTAGGTCTCCAACATAATTCTACCAGTATCAGAGAGCACCACAAGCTGTACTGTAGGTCTCCAACATAATTCTACCAGTATCAGAGAGCATCCACAAGCTGTACTGTAGGTCTCCAACTAATTCTACCAGTTTAGAAGAGCATCCACAAGCTGTACTGTAGGTCTCCAACATAATTCTACCAGTTATCAGAGATATACACAATGTGAGAGTATTAAGAATTCTGCATGAAAACACTTGTATTTTGGTGGACAGAGGGTGAGTACAGTGTGGGAAAGAGAACATGAAATGGAGAGGGAGGGGCATATGGGAAAGAGAACATGATAGAGAGAGGAAGACGGTGAGGGTAGAAAGAGGGATGGATGGGAGAGGGTGAGGGTAGAGAGAGAAAACTATTGACAGCCCCTCAGAGCCCCTTATTACGCTGTAGCAATGTAATGTGAGCTAGCTAACTGCACCAGAGGGGAACCATCATCTGCGGACCCCCAGTCTCTCTAAGCAGCCATTCCAACACACACTTGTCATTCCAAGGAGTTTACATCCCTATTGATAGCCTACTTCAAGGACTGAGGGATTGGGCAATGAGCCATGAGACGCTGTCGGGTGACTGATACACACTTCTGTCTGCAGGGTATACTGCCTTTCACTGACTGAAAGGTTAGAAKAAGAACCCCTTATTGTGGCATATGTTTGTGTCCTGGTAAATACAGCAGTTCCGTAGTCATAGAGTGTGTACCCTCTTACTGTTAAGTAAACATGGGTCTTGTGTTTTAACAGTTTATGTTATGTTATCAATCGGGAACAATAAGTGCATCAGATGGTGCATTATTTTCCTCAACCACCCCAGCTTCTCCTACCAGCCACCATTTAATTTTTTTATTTAATAATTTAATTAGAATTGTTTTAACACCAATCATAGTCAAACTAAAAAATATAAAACATGTTTTTTTTAAAGAGCCGTTTGGGAGCCAAAAGAGCCAGCTCTTTTTGGTAACCTGAGCCGAACGAGCCGGCTCAATGGAAAGAGCCGGAATGCCCATCACTAACACACACAGTTGTGGAAAAAGTACCCAATTGTCATACTTGAGTAAAAGTAAAGAATCCTTAATAGAAAATTACTCAAGTAAAAGGGAAAGTCACCCAGTAAAATACTACTTTGGTAAAAGTCTAAAAGTATTTGTTTTAAATATACTTAAGTATCAAAAGTCAAATGTAATTGCTAAATATACTTGTGTATTTAAAGCAAAAGTAAAAGTATAAATCGTTTGAAATTCCATATATYAAGCAAACCAGACGGCACCATTTTGTTGCTTTTTTATTTACAGATAGCCAGGGGCACACACCAAAACATAATTTACAAATTAAGCATTTGTTTTTAGTGAGTCCGCCAGATCAGAGGCAATARGGATGACCATGGAGTTAAAAAGTACATTATTTTCTTTAGGAATGTAGTGAAAGTAAAAGTTGTAAAAAATAAAAAAGTAAATTATAGTACAGATACCCCCAAAAACGACTTAAGTAGTAGTTTATTTTAATGTAAGTATTTTACACCGCTGCAGACACACACACAGCACTCTCCCCCACTCTGATAAGCATCAGCTACACGGCGCGTGTGCCATTGTTCCACCTTCGCGCTAATTACTCAAGAGTTGACCTCGAGCGCACTGGAGGGCGGGGAGGATCCATCACGTATGGCAGCGGGTGGAGGTCGTTTTATTGCAGCCAATCTGTTGTCACGTTAAATACCCCTGAACGGGATCACTTTAGGGAAAACCAAGTGGCCTTTCAATTAGGACGCACAGACAAAAGCAGTCCGCTGATCATGCTGTTCTTCTATTTTCTTTATCTCTTGTAAATATGAATAAACTACAAGTAGGAGACAGGCAGCTGTTCAATAACCTACCCCCACCACCCCTGTGTTTAGGTTGGTCGGGCATAGAATGCCTATATGCGTCGATATCTCAACACGCATCAGGGGCGTCCCCACCCAGGGGTCATCACACCAACATAAACACACACAGTGATAGTGACCAGGCATTCCAGTCCAAATACAGCCTTTAGTCTGTGGATGTCCAATAGGCTAGAGGTATCCAACGCAGCAGCATTACTGCAGACCAGTGGTTACTGCAGACCAGTGGTTCCCAACCAGGGGTACTTGGCCTATCCACAGGGGGTACTTGAGAAGACTCATGAGACTATAGGCCTACTGGTAAAATGCACATAAGGGGGTAAATCAGGGGTAATCCAGGAAGAGCATAATTCCGTTGGTGGTRCAGTAACCRAAAAATGTTGGGAACCACTGCTGTAGACTACATCCATTAGAATGTCATGAACACTTTAGTTGAAGAGCTGAAGATGTGAGCCTGTGGTGGAGATGCAGCCTGTTTTTAAGACCATTAGTGATGTAAAAATACCAATACAACTATCCCGTTTCAGGAGCGAGACTGCCTTTTATTTCTAAAAATACGGCCAATAAAAATATGACCCAAGGCCAAAATAAATACTAGTTCTGTTCTGGATTTCGTCAGAAGAACTGTTGAGTCCGCTCTCTGATTCTTAACATGAGAAGAGKGCCACAGGCAACGTTCCTCATCATAAAACCCCGCCCTTTTGAGTACTGWTCCGCCTTCTGATTGGCTTCTGAGACCTCTCCTGGCCGCTGGTTGGCTGTCCCTCGCGAGACAGACGGAGAATTTGTTCTTTACGGAGTGGGACCGAGGCGCGCGGACAGAACACGCAGAGACCGACCAGAAACCTGTCACGACAGCGTATAGAGCGCAGACCTAACAGAGTTACTATACCGGGAAACTGGAACGGACAGGGCTCCGGGATGTCTCCGATGTCTCGTCCGTGAGAAACCACATAAGGAACTATCGAAACAGACTCTGCAAAGCGAGGCGGGAGTTTTAATTGCAAGGAAAATCTGGATACAACAGTTCCTTTTATTAGTGCCGTTGGATACGGTGTTTCCAACTTTGCTTGAAGGGTCGAAGTGTCTACCAACTGTGCTTCCAGTGGAGAGTTTCGTCTTGGCGAGACAGGAGCGGATATAAACAGCCGCTGACCGCGCACTCTGAAGTGGACTAATCTTTCCCCAGCACCCGGTGGACTAGCCTACCAGGCAAMGCCTGGGATTACTTTGGACCTTTCCCCCATCGTAACAATGAGTCGGGCTGTGTACAGTCTTGCGGCGGTAGCGCTCTCCCTCGCGCTGCTGTGCGGTCCAGGATCCATTGGTCTGGTGCGTGCATTCGGCGACGAGACAGAGGAGATGACGTGCGACCCGATACGCATCGCCATGTGCCAGGACCTGGGCTACAACGTCACCAAGATGCCCAACCTGGTGGGCAACGTCCTGCAGTCAGACGCGGAGCTCCAACTCACCACCTTCACACCACTCATACAGTATGGCTGCTCCAGCCAGTTGAAGGTTGGCGCGCATACACACACACACACACTTTTATTTTCATATTTTACCTTTATTTAAACTAGGCAAGTCAGTTAAGAACAAATTCTTATTTACAATGACGGCATACGGGGAACAGTGGGTTAACTGCCTTGTTCAGGGGCAGAATGACATATKTTTACCTTGTCAGCCTGGGGATTCAATCCAGCAACCTTTCGGTTCCTAGTCCAACGCTCTAACCACTGGGCTACCTGCATATGTTTTACTATCCTTGTGTGAACCACATTGATTTCCATTAAAAATCTAAATTTTCCCTTAACGTAACCCTAATCCTTACCCCTAATTGTTACCCTAAACCTAGCCCTAAGCCTAAATAGCTTTTGTCCTCGTGGGGACCAGGGAAATGTCTTCACACGGGATAATTTTTCTTGTGTTACTATCCTTGTGGGGACTTTGGTGGATTTCCGGTACCCACACACACACACACACACACACACTGTTGGTTCTCAGGCTGAGATGTGTGATTGACAGGCAGTGTATAGTGGAAAGAAAGAAAGAAAGAGAGCACATGACAGAGTCGCAGGGAGGCAGCCAGTCTTGGTTCAGCAGCACGGGGCAATGAGATAATACATATCTGAGGAGAGGACCAGGCCAGCTCCACATGGCAACAACAATACTGCCCTCAGTACTACTCTCTGTAAGGCCGCTTGTCTGCCTGAACCACCATGAAGCTGGAAATTAAATCCTTCCCATTTAGTCTTTTTCATAAGGTTTTTATTGTCCTGACTGAAATGACCAATGAGTACACTCTTAGAAAAAAAGGTGCAATCTAGAACCAAAAAGGGTTCTTCGGCTGTCCCGATAGGAGAACCCTTTGAAGAACCCCTTTAGGTTCCAGGTAGAACCAAAATAGTTCTACCTAGAACCAAAAAGGGTTCTCCTRTRGGGACAGCCGCAGAACCCTTATGGAACCMTTTTTTAAGTGTAGTTACTTGTGTGGTTAGATGGAAATGTCAGGATGAATACATCCAGTGGTGTTGATATTTACTGTGGTTTACCACTCCATAGTCTGTAGACACAGCAACCCACTGGCAACTCTGTCTCTAAGGACATCCCTCATCCTGACCATTGAGATATATTAACAAACATTCAGTCCATTAGTCAAATTGTAATTGATTTAAGAGCTTTTGTGGTATTATTGTGGTATTGTAGTTGTCTGGATGCTATAGGTTATTATGAGTTTGTGTTGTGATTGTCTGTCTCTTGTGGTTCAGTGTGTGAGCGTGTTATGTGAGCTCTCTGGAGTGACGGATGTGAAATGTTGCCATTTCCTGTCTGAGCACAGAAACATCCCTCAGATTAGGCTCTTTCTTTCTTACACACTCTCAGACATTCACCCGAGGAAATGGAAACTAGATCTTGCACATTGCTTTTCTAATAGGAAGAATCTCTCAGGTATCCACACACACACTTGGCCGTGAACAGTGGCAGCAATCAGGTTACTTGCTGCGGAGGGAGGAAGACAAGCCTTCTCCAGTCCAGCTAGTGATCAGAGAACAGTAGCACAGCTCCAACAGAGAGAAGCATCACTGATATCGTCTCTCACCCACAATGCTGCCCTGCGCTTCCCATGCCACAGGGTAGCCCCTGTGGCCCTGAGACATTCATCTCTCCAGGGAATTATCTGTACGACCATTCAATCACCTGTTTATTTGTTGTAGTAGCTTTAATAATTATTTTGAAATTCCCTAAAGGTTTCAACACAATGTTTTCTGCTACTTGGTTGGTTTTCCTGACTAAGCTTAAAACACAGTTCCTTTCAWTTCCAGTTGTCTGAAATTAGAATAGGAAGCAGACTAAGGACCATGATGCAACACAGGGAAAGCAGACMGAGCAATGCACACAGAATCATCATAGAAACTATTTTAGAAATKAATTAATATACAAAGATAACACCCCTCTCTGTCTCTCTCTCCAGTTCTTCCTGTGTGCGGTGTACGTGCCTATGTGTACAGACAAGGTYCCCATCCCCATCGGGCCGTGTGGCAGCATGTGTCTGTCTGTCAAGAGGAAGTGTCTGCCAGTCCTAATAGAGTTTGGCTTCGTCTGGCCAGAGCTGCTCAACTGCAGCCTGTTCCCCCCTCAGAACGACCACAACCACATGTGTATGGAGGGTCCGGGGGAYGAGGASGCCCCYTWCCACCCSGTCCGACCCCTGCCCCCMCAGGAGGAGGAGTGCCAGGCCCTGGGGGCCGGGCCAGACCAGTATGCCTGGGTGAGGCGGAGCCACAGCTGTGCACTGCAGTGTGGGTATGACGCRGGGCTGTACCGGCGCGGGGCCAAGGTGTTTACAGACGTGTGGATGGCAGTATGGGCAGTGTTGTGTTTCCTCTCTACCACCCTGACCGTCCTCACCTTCCTCCTGGACTCAACRCGTTTCTCCTACCCCGAGAGACCCATCATCTTCCTCTCCATGTGCTCCAACCTCTACAGCGTGGCCTACCTGGTGAGGACATAGGACTTAGAGCAGGGGTAGGTTGGCCTGGTACTACCTGGTGAGGACATAGGACTTAGAGCAGGGGTAGGTTGGCCTGGTACTACCTGGTGAGGACATAGGACTTAGAGCGGGGGTAGGTTGGCCTGGTACTACCTGGTGAGGACATAGGACTTAGANCCTGGTACTACCTGGTGAGGACATAGGACTTAGAGCGGGGGTAGGTTGGCCTGGTACTACCTGGTGAGGACATAGGACTTAGAGCGGGGGTAGGTCGTCCTGGTACTGGACTGTTGCAGGCACTTCATGTTTTGATTTAACTGATCTGGAAGACCAGGTGTGTTCCACTTCAACCACTGAACTGATTGATTTGACTTTGAAACGTTTAAAACATATACATAAGGGTGTTCCATTCAGTGACGCCTCCACATACAATTTAAGAAAATCATCAAGGATAACACAATAAAGCTTAAACGCGTATTTCCATTGTGGTCCTTTTGGGGGGGGAAAGGGTGGGGGGAGGGTGGGGGGCTGCAGCAAGGTTAGGCGCAATGGTAGTGGCAACAAACAATGACAGACAAAATTGTTTGTTTCATAAAATTAGCTAATTAGTACAGTTCCATTTCCTAATAAACAACTTTGGGCAGGTGCATCTCCCTTGTCTCACATACCTCTAATATACATATATACACAACAATCAATCCCTAATATATACAAGACCGGAGGCATACTGTACCCACAGGGTGCATAGTTGCAACAAAAAACAGGGTAGCCTTCCCCTGACTTAAATGATTAAACTAATGCTTAATGCACTGGGCTGTTTCTCAATAGTTTAAATTAGCCTCCTCTTCTCCATGATCACTAATATGACCGGTGGAAGCAGTTTGTTGTAAACCTGTCCAGTCCTTTCAGCTACCAAAGTGGTTAAGAGGAAGTAGAGACAAGGACAGGAAGAGTGCAGAGTACGTAGACCTAGCCATGGTCTCGGATGACCTGATAAACCCCTGGTCCCTGGATGACCTGATAACCCTGGTCTCCTGGATGACCTGATGACCCTGGTCTCCTGGATGACCCTGGTCTCCTGGATGACCTGTAACCCTGGTCTCCTGTATGACCTGATGACCCCTGGTTTCCTGGATGACCTGATACCCCTGTCTCCTGTTATGACCTGATGACCCCGGTTCTCCTGGATGACCTGATAACCCCTGGTCTCCTGATTTACCTGATGACCCTTGGTCTCCTGGATGACCTGATGACCCCTGGTCTCCCTGGATGACCCCTGGATGACCTTTGATGACCCTGGATCTCCCTGGATGACCTGATGACCCCTGAGACCCTGATGACCTGTCTCCTGGATGTACCTGATGACCCGTCTCCTGATGACCTGATGCCCCTGGTCTCCTGGGATGACCCCTGGATGACCTGATGACCCCTGGTCTCCTGGATGTCTGATGACCCCCTGATCTTCTGATGACCTGATGACCCCTGGTCTCCTGGATGAATTGATTACCCCTGGATGACCTGATGACCCCTGGTCTCCTGGAATGACCTGGTCCATGTCTAACCCTGTGTCTCTGTCTTTCCCTGTAGGTTGCGCCTGACTCTGGGTCGGAGCGTGTTGTCCTGTGACCTGGAGGAGGCAGCGGTACCTGTTCTGGTAACAGGAGGGTTAAGAGTACCAGCTGGCCACTCTCTCCTTTTGCTCTACTTCTTTGGCATGGCCTCCTCTGTGGGTCGGGCACACACACACCACACACCACACACACACACCCACACACCACAGCACCACACACACAAAATCTTGGATTAAAAGTATACCCTGCTAAGGGAATAGTAATTGAATGAAAACCGTTAGAAACAGTGGACTCCCAGCTCTAACCCGTCTCTTTCGGGCCTCCGCCCAGGTGGTGAATTCTGAACTCTGACCGCTGTTCTCTGGCTGCAGGGTTAAAGTGGGTGTCATCGAGCCTCCGGGAGATGCACAGCTCCTACTTCCACCAATCCAGCAGCCTTGGGCCATTCCGCCGCCATTCAAGACCCATCGCATCACTCATCATGCGAACTAGTAGAGCTGATGAACCTCACGGGGTGGCTTTACGTGGGTAACTACAGCGGGCAGGGAGGCCATGACGGCTTCAGTGGTCGCCCCGGCTCCTGCATACCTCCCTTCCATTGGGCACTCTGTTTATTTCTGCGCCGCGCTTGTGGCCCTTGTCAAGAGCCGCTCCAACCTGCAGAAGGACGGGCCAAGACGGGAACAACTGGAGCGTCTGATGGTGAAACGATCGGGTGATTCTCTGTGCTGTACATGGTACCTGCGTCCACCGTGATAGGCTGCTACCTCTACCAGCTGTCCCACTGGGGGGACTTCAGGGCCAGTGCCAGGGACTCATATGTGGCAGCAGAGATGCTGAGGATCTTTATGTCTCTGCTGGTGGGCATCACGTCGGGCATGTGGATCTGGTCGGCCAAGACCCTTCACACCTGGCAACGCTGCTCTGCCCGCCTGTGGAGGGACGGCCGGGCAGGGAGGGGCAAGCGGGCMCCGGGGGACAGCTGGATAAAACCTGGCAAGGGCAATGAGACGGTGGTGTGAGTAGAGAGGGAGAGAAAGAGAGAGAGGGGAAGATAGGAACCGGGTGGCTTTTTAAAGCAAACCTGCCCCCAAACCCACTGCTAGTGCTACTACCTGATGTAGAGAGCGAAAGAGAGAAGGACAGACAGATAAATAGCCCCACTAAGCAGACAGTGGTCTCTTTTGCCCACATTGTCTGTGGTTCTCTCCCTACTAGYAGACTAACCCACTGCCAGAGAAGAGACTGACCCTGCAGCCTACAGCRGGCTCTGGGCTGATCTATAGAACCTTCTGACTTTAGAGAGTTGTTTTAAAGGTTGAATTTACACTGGAAAGTCATGGTCCAGATGATGTACAGATCTAAACTACAGCCACACTGAAATGCACTATGACTAGCTGATGTAGCTTGGTTAACATGCCTTATGTGGAACGGGAGGCTGGGCTGCCCAGCSAGCCACACWMTGGAGGCTATGAAGCTATGYCACTGCAAAGGCACCTGGGATTTGTWGTGAATTGACTCTATGGTGCTGCAGCTAAGGCACCTGGGAAACATAGGCCTATGTCCTTTACCTCAGTGCTCAGCAAGCAGCACAGCTGATSTCCACCGACCTACACGCAGTCTTAATGAGGAAACAGACACTCAACTATGAACTCTGAACTTTAACCCTTGACCTTCTTCAGTCACTCATGGAACCCTTAGGAATGGCGGTCAGTAATGAACTGGTATAAGGTTCTTTCTGTATTTCTTTTTACTGGTTATGGAAGTGAATTAAGGGTTATTATGAATGATGTTAGACAATCAACCCCCAAAACACATTATGCAAATGCTATAATACACCAACAGTGAAACACCGAGAGAGAGAAAGAGAGTCACACTCATACAGTCTGTAGAGTTGCCCCTTATGCAATCCACTCCCATCAAATCTGCTGCATCAGCTGAGTTATTATTGCATTAAGCTGCAACCATCACAACACACACAGCAGAGAAACAGTCAAATACAATACACACACACACAGCAGAGAAACAGTCAAATACAATACACACACACACAGCAGAGAAACAGTCAAATACAAATACACACACCACAGCAGCACACAGTTCAAAATACACACCAACAGCCAGCAGGACGGACAGTTCAAATACAACACACACACAGCAGAGAGACATACAAATAAACACACACACACAGCAGAGAGATAGTCAAATACAACCACACACACACCAACACAGCAGAGAGACAGTACAATACACACCCACCAACACCACACACACAGCCGAGACAGAGTCTGTATAGCCTGCTCTCTTCGACCCTGTTACTGCAGCCGGTCTCTCGACCTGTTACTGCAGGTCTGTCTCTATTCGACCCTGTTAACCTGCAGCTGTCCTCCTACGCCGTGTTACTGCAGCCCTGTCTCTCGACCCTGTTACTTGCAGCGGTCTCTCGACCCTGTTACTGCAGCCTGTCTCTCGACCCTGTTACTGCAGCCTGTCTCTCGACCCTGTTACTGCAGCCTGTCTCTCGACTCTGTTACTGCAGCCTGTCTCTCGACTCTGTTACTGCAGCCTGTCTCTCGACATCTCTACTGTGTTGCCAGTCTGACAGACAAGTCCTCTGGTTAATAGGTCTCAAATGCAACCCTATCATTCCCCATATAGTGACTACACTATACACTATGAGGAATAGGTGTGGTTTGGGAAGTGCCCTTTTGAAGTGTGATTTTAATAACCTGTTAGTACCTAAGACCTGTGGGTACTGCCAACCCGACAACTCCATGAAGTACTTTTTTGTAAAGAGAAACAGGTGTTGTGATGTTTTTTAAATGTATTATAAGAAATGCTAATTTATCTTTGTAAAAATACATCAAAWACCACAAAAAAAAGTTTATAAAAATAAAATACTTTTGTATCAGAAGAAAAATAAAAACGTTTTGGTTTTAAAAGGTGTTATACTTGTAATTATTKTGTGTGAATGTTGGCCCATTTATAATCCCATTATAACCATTGTAATATATTATATACCATTATACCTGGATTTAAATCAGCACTACATCAAGTCAAACTCTAAACTGGATTTAAAATAAACTCACAATTCAGATTTGCTGGATAATGCCTTAGATCTTTCGTCCCACCCCACACACATGCGGAGACCTCACCTAGGTTAACTGRTGCCTCCAGAGACTAAACCTCTCATCGTCACCCAACGCATAGGTTTACCTCCACTGTACTCACATTCTACYATAACCTTGTCTGTACATTATGCCTTGAATCGATTCTACCACGCCCAGAAATCTGCTCCTTTTATTCTCTGTCCCCAACACACTAGAATACCAGTTCTTATAGCCTTTAGCCGTACCCTTATCCTACTCCTCCTCTGTTCCTCYKGTGATGTAGAGSTTAACCCAGGCCCTGTAGCCCCCAGTTCCACTCCTATTCCCCAGGCGCTATCATTTGTTGACTTCTGTAACCGTAAAAGCCTTGGTTTCATGCATGTTAACATCAGAAGCCTACTCCCTAAGTTTGTTATTTTCACTGCTTTAGCACACTCCGCCAACCCTGATGTCCTAGCCGTGTCTGAATCCTGGCTTAGGAAGGCCACCAAAAATTCTGAAATTTCCATCCCCAACTACAACATTTTCTGCCAAGATAGAACTGCCAAAGGGGGTGGAGTTGTAATCTACTGCAGAGACAGCGTCCAGGTCTGTGCCCAAACAGTTCGAGCTCCTACTTTAAAATCCACCTTTCCAGAAAGAAGTTGCTCGCTGTTGCTGCTTGTTATAGACCCCCCTCAGCTCCCAGCTGTGCCCTGGACACCATATGTGAATTAATCGCCACCCCCCATTTATCTTCAGAATTTGTACTGTTAGGCGACCTTAATTGGGATATGCTTACCACCCCGGCCGTCCTACAATCTAAGCTAGATGCCCTCAATCTCACAGAAATTATCATGGAACCTACCAGGTACAACCCTAAATCCGTAAACACGGGCACCCTAATAGATATCATCCTGACTAACCTGCCCTCTAAATACACCTCTGCTGTCTTCAACCAGGATCTTAGCGATCACTGCCTCATTGCCTGCGTCCATAATGGGTCCGCGGTCAAACGACCACCCCTCATCACTGTCAAACGCTCCCTAAAACACTTCAGCGAGCAGGCCTTTCTAATCGACCTGGCCCGGGTATCCTGRAAGGATATTGACCTCATTCCGTCAGTAGAGGATGCCTGGTTATTCTTTAAAAGTGTTTTCCTCACCATCTTAAATAACAATACCCTATTCAAAACATTTAGAACTAAGAACAGTTAAGGCCCTTGGTTCACTCTTGACCTGGCTGCCCTTGACCAGCACAAAAACATCCTGTGGCGTACTGCATTAGCATTGAATAGCCCCCGCGATATGCAACTTTTCAGGGAAGTTAGGAACCAATATACACAGGCAGTTAGGAAAGCAAAGGCTATATTTTTCAAACAGAAATTTGCATCCTGTAGCACAAACTCCAAAAGGTTCTGGTACACTGTAAAGTCCATGGAGAATAAGAACACCTCCTCCCAGCTGCCCACTGCACTGAGGCTAGGAAACACTGTCACCACCGGTAAATCGAGAAATACGATAATCGAGATTTTCAATAAGCATTTTTCTATGGCTGGCCATGCTTTCCACCTGGCTACCCCTACCCCTTTCAACATCTCTTCACCCCCCACAACAACTTGCCCAAGCCTCCCCCATTTCTCCTTTACCCAAATCCAGATAGCTGATGTTCTGAAAGAGCTGCAAAATATGGACCCCTACAAATCAGCTGGGCTAAACAATCTGGACCCGCTCTAAAATGATTAGCCGCAATTGTTGCAACTCCTATTACTAACCTGTTCAACCTCTCTTTCGTATCGTCTGAGATCCCCAAACATTGGAAGCTGCTGCGGTCGTCCCGCTCTTCAAAGGGGGAGACACTCTAGACCAAACTGTTACAGACCTATATCCATCCTGTCCTGCCTTTCTAAAGTCTTCAAAAGCCAAGTTAACAAACAGATCACAAACCATTTCGAAACCCACCGTACCTTCGCCGCTATGCAATCTGGTTTCCGAGCTGGTCATGGGTGCACCTCAGCCACGCTCAAGGTCCTAAACGATATCATAACCGCCATCAATAAAAGCAGTTGTGAGCGTTATCATCGACCTGGCCAAGGCTTTCGACTCGAGTCAATCACCGCATTCTTTATGCGGCAGACTCACCAGTCATTGGTTTCTCAATGACGCTCGCTGGTTCACCAAATACTTGCTCAGGACAGAGTTCAGTGTGTCAAATCGGAGGGCCTGTTGTCCGAACCTGCTGTCAGTGTCTATGGGGTGCCACAGGGTTCAATTCTCAGGCCGACTCTTTCTCTGTATACATCATGATGTCGCTCTTGTGCTGGTGATTCTCTGTCCACCTCTATGTAGATGACACCTTCTGTAACTTCTGCCCTTGTTTGGACACTGTTAACAAACCTGCAGACGAGCTTCAATGCCATAACAACTCTCCTTCCGGGCCTCCAACTGCTCTTAAGTGCAAGTAAAACTAAATGACTGCTCTTCAACCGATCGCTGCCCACACCTGCCCGCCCGGCTAGCATCCATACTCTGGACGGTTCTGACTACAATATGTGGACAACTACAAATACCTAGGTGTCTGGTTAGAGTGTAACTCTCATTCCAGACTCACATTAAGCATCTCCAATCAAAAGTTAAATCTAGAATAAGCTCCGTATTCGCGACAAAGCCTCCTTCACTCATGCTGCCAAAACTACCTCGTTAAAACTGACTATCCTACCGATGCTTGACTTCGCCGATGTCATTTACAAAATGCATCCAACACTCTACTCAGCAAATTAGATGCAGTCTACACAGTGCCAATCTGTTTTGTCACCCAAACCCCATATACACTGCCACTCGCGACCTGTATGCTCCGTCGGCTGGCCTCGCTTTATATTCGTCGCCAAACCCACTGGCTCCAGGTCATCTATAAGTCTTTGCTGCGGTAAAGCCTCCGCTTATCTCAAGTCACTGGTCACCATAGCAGCACCCACCCGTAGCACGCGCTCCAGCAGGTATATTTCACTGGTCACCCCCAAAGCCAACTCCTCCTTTGGCCGCCTCTCCTTCCAGTTCTCTGCTGCTAATGACTGGAACAAATTGCAAAAATCACTGAAGCTGGAGACTCATATCTCCCTCACTAGCTTTAAGCACCAGCTGTCAGAGCARCTTACATATCATTGCACCTGTACATAGCCCATCTGTAAACAGCCCACCCAACTACCTCATGCTCCTTTGCACCCCAGTATCTCTACTTGCACATTCATCTTCTGCACATCTATCACTCCAGTATTAATGCTAAATTGTAAATATTTCKCCACTCTGGCCTATTTATTGCCTTACCYCCCTAAYCTTACTTCATTTACMCACACTGTATATATACTTWTATATTGTGTCATTGACTGTATGTTTGTTAATTYCATGTATAACTCAGTGTTGTTTRTGTCGCACTGTTTTGCTTTATCTTGGCCAGTTTGCAGTTGTAAATGAGAACTTGTTCTCAACTGGCCTACCTGGTTAAATAAAGGTGAAATTWAAAWAWWTAAAAAATTGACCATGACCTAATGCCAATCCATTGCTAATGCACTGTACAATGCTTCCCTCTAGAGCTTCAGAGCTGTAACTACAACATCAAAGTCCTTTCAAATCGGTCCTCCGTGAGACCAACTCCAAACCCAATCAGGGTTGCCATGTTTGCCATTTCCCCAAAATTAGGGGAATTTTCAAAACGATATCGCGGTGAAAATGTATTGGTCGCGGGTTTTTGGGCTTCTTCTTCAAATTYAACTCAACGGCTGCCAGTTGCTGCTGACTACCAGGCAGCGAGGCAGCCTATTTCTGAGTGAGTGAGTGAGTGGTGAGGAGGGCTGGAGAGGTGTGTATTGAGACTGAGCGCTGCAGMGGAGTCTCGTTGTGWGTGAGAGGAGACAGAGCARCACACGCGCAGGTCGTGACAASTTTTTACMAGTTGTAGKTAGKCTATTTAAATTGTCATTATGGAGACACCTATTTCCAACCCTTTTTTCATAAAACATATTAACGCGCTAGAACTGATGYGCATCAAAAAATAACGGTGACAAAGCRCAGGAAAACGACTTTAGGCATTAGATAAATTCRCTCGGAGGTGGTTTAAACTGCATTCTAATCTCGACGTTGCTAATGTAAAACCATTTAATTCGAAGGGTTTTACGCATGCTCAYGACTCGCATGCTGCGAGAGTGGAAATTTGAAATGGGAGTTATGGAACTCACTTGCATGCTTCTGTTATGGTTAAAAGTCCACAATGAAACTGACATTAAATGTGGAGAATGACACATTTGCATTTGTTGGCCATCAAGTAGCCTATTTATTTTAAATTAAATTCAAATAAATGTTA
>NW_019944453.1:18212-21524 GCF_002910315.2 Salvelinus sp. IW2-2015 | reverse complement strand
GTTAACCTTTATCTCTCTCTAGGATAGGCGGCCAGCATTTTCACGTTTGGATGAAAAGCATACCCAAATTCAACTGCCAGCTACTCATCCCCAGAAGATAAGTATGCATAGTTAGTAGATTTGGATAGAAAACACTCTGAAGTTTCTACAACTTTTTAATCATGTCTGTGCAGTATAACAGAACTTCATTCTGCATTTTCTCTGGCTTTTGGCCAAGTGAGACAGTAGCGTCCCACCTAAACTCAGATTTTTGGATAAAAATGTGAACTTTACCGAGCAAAACATACATGTATTGTGTAACATGAAGTCCTATGAGTGTCATCTGATGAAGATCATCAAAGGTTAGTGATTAATTTTATCTCTATTTCTGCTTTTTGTTACTCCTCACTTTGGCTGGAAAAATGGCTGTGTTTTTCTATAGGTCACCTGCATCTAGCTAAGAAAACTATGGCAAAATGGAATTACAATCATAAACCCAGATTTTAGTTAGTAGGCCTATCCAATGCCTAATGAAATTTTATTTTATCTTTATTTAACTAGGCAAATCAGTTAAGAACAAATTCTTATTTTCAATGACAGCCTGTTCAGGAGCAGAATGACACATTTGTACCTTGTCAGCTCGGGGATTTGAACTTGCAACCTTTCGGTTACTAGTCTAACACTCTTACCACTAGGCTACCCTGCCACCCCATGACATGTCAATCTCACAAATAGGCCATTTATAACGGGTTGTAGTCTTAACATCTGGCACATAGTAATGGCACAATTGCCAGAAAATAGACAATGTTTTTTAAAGTTTAATAAGGGTGATTTATATTTTCTCTTGCGACATATTCAAATTCCTTTATTAGTCACATTAACGTTAGCTCTCAATAATTATTATTTTGAAGGAAAAACCCATTTTGATCTTAGGTGTTAGAAGCTAAATTGAGATTCCTTCTTAATTCGCTCGATAACGTTAAGGAAAAAGGGTTTATTGGCTAAATGTGGCAACTCCTGTCTTGCTGCGAAAAAACAAACATTTTGGGCTAGTTTTCCGGCCTTGTGCGCGGGTTTTGAAAGTCATTGGGCGAGAAATGTTACTTTGACCCGGCGACCCTGAACACAATGGGACTGAAAGAAACAACGAAAGGAACACAATTTGGCGACAATCACATTCACTGAATCAAGCATGTAACATTTCCACCTGCAACTAGGGCCAAATGTCAGTTACATACCAGTAGTAGCAAAGGATTAGAAATCCACGAGAGTAAAACATACTTTGGTTGTTTGGCTCCCGTTCGCGAGACTGACATTGGCCAAAACATTATCAAAGCTAAACCTTTTCACGTCCATGCAACAGATTTTGGTTGGAATATGATCAGGTAAGAAGTAGTACTGAGCCATTTCTAAGAAGCTGCAGCTAGCGACTGGAACGAGCTGCAACAAACACTCAAGCTGGACAGTTTTATCTCAATCTCTTCAGTCAAAGACTCAATCGTGGACACTTATTGACAGTTGTGGCTGCTTTGCGTGATGTATTGTTGTCTCTACCTTCTTGCCCTTAGTGCTGTTGTCTGTGCCCAATATTGTTTGTACCATGTTTTGTTTTGCTGCCATGCTATGTTGTTGTCTTAGGTCTCTCTTTATGTAGTGTTGTGTTGTCTCTCTTGTCATGTGTGTTTTGTCCTATATTTTTATTTAATGTATTTTTATTTTTAATCCCAGCCCCCGTCCCCGAAGGAGGCCTTTTGGTAGGTCGTCATTGTAAATAATAATTTGTTCTTAACTGACTTACCTAGTTAAATAAAGGTTAAATAAAAACAATGTGTTAAAAAAACAATCAGCATGATTGGCTTAAAGGCCTACAGTTTACTCATGCTCAACAACAAACCGCATGATAATGAAGTATTTCTGATGCAGCAACATACAGTCAGTGTTGCCAACTCCTCAGTAAGGAAAGTAGCTATTGGCTGTCCTAAAAGTCGCTAGAAGTCGCTAAATGACGTCATCCCCGAATTTGCATAATTGGCAATGTGCATGTAATTGTGATGGACGTTGTAGGAGAGGGGAATAGGGTCGTGGGAGAGACAAAAAGTGAGTAAAAATCACCCTAAATATGTTTAGAACTACAAATGAACTTTCTTCTGTTAATTCTTCTTTTTTTTATGTTACAATTCCAACCCTCCTCCTTTATCCGGGCTTGGGACCGGCAAAAGTGACCCAAAAGAGACACTCTGGCGGAGTTACTTCGTTTTTTTACAAATTTTCGTTAAATTTTTTTTGTTTTTTTGTTTAGTTTTTTACATTTACATCCCGCCCTGAATGTAAGCCAGGGCGGGATCAGCCAGCGGCGGCTTCCCGCATGTGCAATTAATTTGCAGTCTAGACACAGAGGGGTTAACATCTCCTGCTCTGACTGCAGCTGGGAGGGACTGCTGCGCGAGGACTGGGCCGCCTGTGAGTGCTTTGGGGCGGAACGATACGTGCTTTCACGTCAGAGTCTCCAAAAGTCTCCAATAGGACCAGAAAAAGTCGCTAGATTTGTCGCTAGTCRCTTTTTTGAAAATGTGTTACTAGAGGGGTCTGAATATTTGCTAAATATAGCGACTCAGTCGCTAAGTTGGCAACACTGCATACAGTACATCCCAGCTAGCACATTTAGTGTCTTGGAAGTTGTAGGAACATACGTTTTTGGTTTCACGTTGGTTCTGGGAACAAAGCCATACATTTCTTGACTGTTAAAACTGAACTTTTTTTAAACATTCTGAGAACAGAAGTGAACATCATGCCTGTTCTGGGAATGCAATTGTTTTTGTTTCCAGGCAGGTTGTGATAACGTATTTAAAGGAAACAAGCACTCATTAAGATCAGGTGTGGCCAATTAGTGGGCGTGGCCAATAGGCCTGAACACACTTAACAAGACAGAGTTGTGTTGATGCTGAGAACGGAATGTACATGTTTAAATAATATTCTTAGAACGTTCTTTGAACATCAGCCTACTAATGTTTTGTTGTGGTTTTTATGGAACGTTTTTTTTAATGTTCATGACTTGAAATAGAACCATGAGGAAACTTGTAGAAAACATGCTGAAGCACTGAAATTCCCACAGATTCTCTGTCTCTCTCTCTTTCACACTCTCTGTTTGTCTGTCTCTCTCTCTCCCCTCCCTCTCTCCCTGTGGATGTAGCTAATTTGTAAAAAAATGACCCTCTCCTTTAACAGGAAGCCAGTTGCAAAAATAACGACGTTAAAGCTGTGTGTCCGAACCATGATTCAGCGAATCACTGCCTGATTAACCTGTTGGCCCTATGTACGTTTGTGTGCATGTTT
>NW_019944453.1:12317-15973 GCF_002910315.2 Salvelinus sp. IW2-2015 | reverse complement strand
GTAATAGTGCAATGGGGTGTTGTGTGCGTGCGTGTGTGAGTGTGTGTCTACGCCTGTGTATGTGTGAAAAACAGGCATGATCTAAGTCAGGTAGGTTAGATTACTCCCTGTAATATGTGTTCTGAACTGAGTATTGTTTGAGGGCATCTCTCTATCTCTTCCAGATGTGCACAGTCTTTATGGGGAGGAATAGCTATGTTCATCCCACTGGGAAGTACGCCACCTCCCTCCCCAGAGAGGTGTTTCATTTATTAGTCAATTAACGTTAGCTCTCAATAATTAGTTAATTTTGAAGAAAAACACCCATTTTGATCTTAGGTGTTAGAAGGCTAAATCGAGAATTCCTTCTTAATTTGCTCAATAACGTTTAAGGAAATACTGCCCCCCCCCTGTAATGTTGTTGTTGGGAAGTTGAAATGTAAGAGGAATTATTTCTTTATACCCCCATTTAAAATCTCTGGCCATTATTACTAGTGTGATGCAGAGAGAATTGTCAGAGCAGTCCTCCATGTTCACTCCTCCAAATACCACAGAGCTCAGAGACCTTCTCTCTTTTTATATCCAACAGACGGTTTTAATTGTGTGTATGTGTGATGTGTGTGGTTTCAGCTAGTGGTGTGTGTGTGTGTGTGTGTGTGTGTGTGTGGTTGTGTGTGTGTGTGTGTGTGTGTGTGTGTGTGTGTGTGTGTGGGTGTGTGTGTGTGTGTGTTGTGGACGTGTTTAGCTATTCTTGTGGGAACCAGAAAGTCCCTACAAGAATAGTAAACAAAGTAAAAATTGACGCAACTGGGACATTTTGTTTAGTCCCACAAAGTCAAAATGCTATTTCTTAGGGGGTTTAGGGTTAAGGGTAGAATTAGTGTTAGGGTTAGAATTAAGTTAAATATTAAAGGTTAGGAGCTAGGGTTAGTTGTAGGGTTAAGGGTTAGGAGCTAGGGTTAGGCTTTAGTGTTAGGTAGATAGTTTGTTTTTGGGTTAGGGTTAGGGTTAAAGGTTAGGGTTAGGGTAAGAGTACGGGTTAGGATTAGGGTTAGGTTTAGGGTTAGGGGTTAGGGAAAATAGGATTTTGAATGGGACGAATTGATGTCCCACATGAAGGTTAGCTGTAACAAGATGTGTGTGTGGCTGTGTGTGTGTGTGTGTGTGTGTGTGTGTGTGTGTGTGGTTGTGTGTGTGTGTGTGTGTGTGTGTGGTGTGTGTGTGTGTGTGTGCTATGTGTGACTGTTCCGATTTCTCTATATGTCCCCCTTAGCCAGAATCCTGCGCTGTTACTCTTGGCTGGTGAGGTTTAAATATTTTCCCACAATGCTCCAGATCCTTCCCAAGTTTGGACAGATAAAGATAAATGAGCCAAAGGGCCCCTCACACATATAAAAGCATTGGAATTAGTTGAAGCATGAGATTGAGTGGAGTCTGCGCACCATAATCTTGTGTAGCCTCAAACAGCTGTTTAGTGGGTGTGATGCTGTAGTGATTCTGTAGTGAGTGACTATTTCTTGTCTTCCCTCTTTCTGTCTCCTCTTCTGTACTCCCTCTTTCGTCTCCCTCTTTCGGTCTCCCTCTTTCGGTCGCCTCTTCTCTTTTCTGCTCCTCTCCTTTTCTGTCTCCCTCCTTTCGGGTCTCCCCTCTTTCGGATTCTACCTCTTTCTGTCTCCCTCTTTCCGGTTCCCTTACGGTTCCCTACTTGTCTGCCCTCTTTCGGTCTCCCTCTTATCGGTCCCCTCTTTCGGCTCCATCTTATGTGTTATGGATATACTTCTGGCATCAATATAAAGTGAAGACTGTTATTTTATGGGCAAATCAATTCTTTGTAGTAATATTTTGTGATTAAACTAACCTCGTAAATAGGAATCACTACACAGTTGATAATTATATTAATTTAAATGCTAATCCTTTGCACATGAGCGCTCACTCATTCGGGAATAACTGCAATCAATATATATTTACGCTCAGTGTGTCGCCGTTGGAATCGTCCATCTGTCTGTTGGAGAGTTCATACRAGTCTCTCTCTCTCTTTGCTTCCCTGAAGATCAAGTCTTTCGTGGTTAAAATGTATACTTCAGAGTCTTCGCATTCCAGGTTGACATCATTTCTAGCTGYAGACTACTAATTAGTATCTAAGATTTGCTCTTATTCTGTCAGGATCGATAACCTCAGAGTTGAACCATTTCCAACCGTTTAGTCAATGCGCCACGTGGTATGGTTAGGWATTCAACAACCATTGCAACCTTAGCGGACACTGAGGTTTTTGTGGTCTGAAGAGGATTTCCTCAGGAGGGAGTTTTATTCATAACAGTAAAAAAGGGCTGTTCCATGATGCCAGATCATGTCTGTGCTCACAAGAGCGAGCTAATAAACTTTAAAGGGAATACAATTCCCCTTCATTAAAGGTTTAACATCACCTTACATCATTTCACAAATAGTTTCATCTTCACTCATTCATTTTATACAAGAATTAGATGCAATCCCAGTAATTGTATATATTCAGAGATCTAGTTATGTGTGTTTCCTGTCCTCTCTGAGGTCACCAAATGAAACACACTCATCATACCCATCCCTACAGTGTCCACGGACATTCCCACCTTCTCACAAGTGGACCTTTTGTATCAAATCCCCATTTTGGGGATTTAGGAGTTAACCATGTGAAATCCTTTGTTCTCTCTATGTGTCTCTTTCTGCATGGTCAGGGGGAGAGAGTCTCCTCCAGGAATTTATGACCTGAGATAACAGAACCTGGGTGTAGGAGAGAGAGAGAGCGAGAGAGAGGGAAGCCACTAGCTATACCCAAAAAGGGCCACGTCATGACTGTCTCCCTCTGTCTCTCAACCTCTTTTTGTCTCCCTCTTTCTGTCTCCCTCTGTCTGCCTCCCTCTTTCTGTCTCCCTCTTTTCTCCTCTAAATGTATTTAGATTAAGGTATTCGTGTATGTATTTAGATTAAGGTATTCATGTACAGTTGAAGTCGGAAGTTTACATACACCTTAGCCAAATACATTTAAATGATTTAGAGCTAATTGTCATATTTGAGTAAATTGTAGGTGTACCTGTGGATGTATTTCAAGGCCTACTTCAAACTCAGTGCCTCTTTTGCTTGACATCATGAGAAAGCTAAATAAATCAGCAAGACCTCAGAAAATTAATTGTAGACCTCCACAAGTCGGGTTCATCCTTGGGAGCAATTTCCAAATGCCTGAATGTACCACGTTCATCTGTACAAACAATGTGCGCAAGTATAAACACCATGGGACCACGCAGCCATCATACGCTCAGGAAGAGAACACGTTCTGTCTCCTAGAGATGAACGTACTTTGGTGCAAAAAGTGCAAATCAATCCCAGAACAACAGCAAAGGACCTTGTAGAAGATGCTGGAGGAAACCGTACAAAATATCTACATCCACAGTAAAACGAGTCACAGCTCAAACAGCCAAAAAAAGACAGAATACGGTTTGCAACTGCACAAGGGACAAAGATTGTAGATTTTGGAAGAATGTCCTCTAGTCTGATGAAACAAAATAGACTGTTTGGCCATAATGACCATCGTTATGTTTGGAGGAAAAAGGGGGAGGCTTGCAAGCCGAAGAAACACCCTCCAATCGTGAAGCACGGGGGTGGCAGCATCATGTTGTGGGTTGCTTTGCTGCAGGGAGGGACTTGTG
>NW_019944453.1:0-6429 GCF_002910315.2 Salvelinus sp. IW2-2015 | reverse complement strand
ATCAGAAGCTTCTAAAGCCATGACATCATTTTCTGGAATTTTCCAAGTTGTTTAAAGACACAGTCAACTTAGTGTATGTAAACTTTTAACCCACTGGAATTGTGATGCAGTGAATGATAAGTGAAATAATCTGTCTGTAAACAATTGTTKGAAAAATTACTTGTGTCATACACAAAGTAGATGTCCTAACCGACTTGCCAAAACTATAATTTGTTAACAAGAAATTTGTGGAGTGGTTGAAWAACAAGTTTTAATGACTYCAACCTAAGTGTATGTAAACTTCCGACTTCAACTCTATGTATTTATGAACAGAAGTAAAAACGTCATAAATGAATGCTGAGTCATGTCAGATCGTAATAACTGTGGTCGTGGTAATAATGACCCTGTGGTTGAATATATAGCAGTTAAATATTAGGCACACACACACAGGTAATAAAAGCCTGCAGGTTACGTCTTTACATTACTCTGCCTGACCTTATTAATTCAATTCACTCGTTCATGAATAACTGAGTTACCTCCCGACAAATGCAAGTACATTACTGGGGGAGGTGGASCTGTGGTAGTGGTGGGAGGTTGTTCATGTCTGTGTGGACACATTTGATGGGGTTGTATGAGATAGAAGAGTGTGTGATGTAGTGTGGGGGGTTGATGATAAAAAGATTGTGGGGGCTGTTTTGTTCRACTTCAGTGCGGCTTTTGACTTTATTGATCATAGTCTACTGCTGGAAAACTTATGTGTTATGGCTTTACACCCCAGCTATATTGTGGATAAAGAGCTACTTGTCTAACAGAACACAGAGGGTGTTCTTTAATKGAAGAATCTCCAACATAATCCAGGTAGAATCAGGAATTCCCCAGGGTAATTGTTTAGGCCCCTTACTTTTTTCAATCTTTACTAACAACAAGCCAGTGTGCCTATGTATGCGGATAACTCAACACTATACACATCAGTTACTACAGCAACTAAAATTACTACAACACTTAACAAAGAGCTGCAGTTAGTTTCACAGAAGGGTGGCAAAGAATTAGTTTGTCCTAAAATATTCCAAAACTAAAAGCATTGTATTTGGACAAATCATTCACAAACCCTAATCCTCAACTACATCTTGGAATGAATAATGTGGAAATTGACAAGTTGAGGTGACTAAACTGCTTGGAGTTACCCTGGATTGTAACTGTCATGGTCAAAACATATTGATAACAACAGTAGCTAAGATGGGGAGAAGTCTGTCCAAAATGAAAGCGTTACTCTGCCTTTTTAACAACCTATCAACAAGGCAGATCCTACAGGCCCTTGTTTTTCGCACCTTGACTACTCTTCAGTCGTGTGGTCAGGTGCCACAAAAATGTACTTTGAAAGTTGCAGTTGGCTCAGAACAGGGCAGAACAGCTGCCCTTAAAAGTACACTGAGAGCAACATTAATCAAATGCATGTCAATCTCTCATGGCTCAAAGTGGAAGAGAGATTGAATTCATACCTACTTTTTTGTAAGTGTTAACAAGCTGAATGTACCGAGCTGTCTGTTTAAACTACCAACACCACAGCTCGGACACCCATGCATACCCCACAAGACATGCCACCAGAGTCTTTTCACAATCCCCAAGTCCAGAACAGACTATGTGAGGCGCACAGTACTTCATAGAACCATGACTACATGGAACTATATTCCACATCAGGTAACTGATGCAAGCAGTAGAATCAGATTTTTTTTTAAACGGTAAAAATACATCTCATGGAACAGCAGGGACTGTGAAGAGACACACACAAAGGTACAGACACACCTCATACGCATACATTGTAATATTGTTGTATGATGTCAATATACATTTTGTATTGTACTTTTCTATTGTAGATACAGTGCCTTCGGAAACCCCTTGACTTTCCCACATTTGTTACATTACGCCTTATTCTAAAATGGAATAAATACAAAAATAATCCTCAGCAATCTAAACACAATACCCCACGAAATGAAAACAGGTTGGTAAAAAAAAATCTAATTTATTAAAAATAAGACCAGAAATACCTTATTTGCATAAATATTCAGACCCTTTGCTAAGAATACGAAATTGTCCAACAGTGATGAATAAAATTGATTGGACATGATTTGGAAAGGCACACACCAGTCTATATAAGGTCCCACAGTTGACAGTGGCCTCCATCATTATTAAATGGAAGAAGTTTGGAACCACCAACACTCTCCTAAGACTGGCCACCCGGCCAAACTGAGCCATCGGGGGAGGTTGCTCTAGAGTTCCTCTGTGGAGATGGGAAAACCTTCCAGAAGGACAACCATCTCTACAGCACTCCACCAATCAGGCTTTATGGTAGAGTGGCCAGATGGAAGCTACTCCTCAGTAAAAGGCACATGACAGCCCATTTGGAGTTTGCCAAAAGGCACCTAAAGATATTCAGACCATGAGAAACAAGATTCTCTGGTCTGATGAACCAAGATTGAACTCTTTGGCCTGAATGCCAAGCATTATGTCTGGAGGAAACCTGGCACCATCCCTACTGTGAAGCATGTGGGTGGCAGCATCATGCTGTGGGGATGTTTTCAGCGGCAGGGACTGGGAGACTAGTCAGGATCGAGGCAAAGATGAACGGAGCAAAGTACAGAGAGATCCTTGATGAAAAACCTGCTCCAGAGCGCTCAGGACATCAGACTGGGGTGAAGGTTCACCTTCCAACAGGACAACGACCCTAAGCACATCAGCCAAAACAATGCAGGAGTGGCTTCAGGACAAGTCTCTGAAAGTCCTTGAGCCCGGACTTGAACCCCATCGAACATCTCTGGAGAGATCTGAAAATAGCTGTGCAGCATCGTTCCCCATCCAACCTAACAGAGCTTGCGAGGATCTGCAGAGAAGAATGGGAGAAACTCCCCAAATACAGGTGTGCCAAGCTTGTAGCATCATACCCAAGAAGACTCSAGGCTGTAATCGCTGAGGCAGAGTAAAGGGTCTGAATACTTAGGTAAATGTAATATTTCCGTTCAAAAATGTTTACAAACCTGTTTTTGCTTCATCATTATGGGGTATTGTGTGTTGATTGATGAAGGGAAAAAATTATTTAATACATTTTAGAATAAGGCTGTAACCTAACAAAATGTGGAAAAAGTCAAGGGGTCTGAATACCTTCCGAAGTCACTTCCTGTAGTTGGGCAATAATGTTATATGATGTACTGTTTTATCTTTTGTTTTAAATGTAATGTTAGTGCTTTATTGTGTTTGGACCCCAGGAAGAGTAGCTTCTGCCATAGGGATCACTAATAAATACAAATACAAATGTGTTGTGTCTTTACCTATGGTCACGTTGCCTGCAATTGATTTTGTATTTATTTTTATTTAACCTTTATTTATCTAAGCAAGTCAGTAAAGATATTTACAATGACAGCCTACCAAAAGGCAAAAGGCCTCCTTCGGGGATGGGGGCTGGGATAAATCAAATATATATATTTATATATATATATATATAAATATTGGACAAAACACACATCACGACAAGAGAGACAACACAACACTACTTAAAGAGAGACCTAAGACAACAACATAGCAAGGCAGCAACACATGACAACACAGCATGGTAGCAACACAACATGACAACAACATGGTAGCAACACAACATGGTAGTAGCACAAAACATGGTACTTACATCATTGGGCACAGACAACAGCACAAAGGGCAAAAAGGTAGAGACAACAATACATCACACAAAACAGCCACAACTGTCAGTGTCCATGATTCAGTCTTTGAATGAAAAGATTGAGATAAAACTGTCCAGGTTGAGTGTTTGTTGCAGCTCGTTCCAGTCGCTAGCTGCAGCGAACTGAAAAGACGAACTGAAAAGACTAGTGATGTGTTTACTTTGGGGACCTTTAACAGAATGTGACTGGCAGAACGGGTGTTGTATGTGGAGGATGAGGGCTGCAGTAGGTATCTCAGATAGGGGGAGTGAGGCCTAAGAGGGTTTTATAAATAAGCCTCAACCAGTGGGTCTTGCGACGGGTATACAGAGATGACCAGTTTACCGAGGAGTATAGAGTGCAATGATGTGTCTTATAAGGAGCATTTGTGCAAATCTGATGGCCAAATGTTAAAGAACATTAGTCCATCGAGAGCACCCACGCGATCTATAAATTATGCCTCCGTAATCTAGCATGGGTAGATGGTCATTCTGAATCGAGGGTTAGTTTGGCAGCTGGGGTGAAAGGGAGCGATTACGATAGAGGAAACCAAGTCAGATTTTACTTTAGCCTGCAGATTGATATGTGCTGAGAGAAGACAGTGTATCGTCGAGCCATACTCCCAAATCTGTATGAGGTGACTATATTATTTATAAACGCCCTTCTACATCCAGCTGATATCTCAGCTGATACAGAAACCCAGCCTAAAACCCCAAACAGCAAGCAATGCAGGTGTAGAAGCACGGTGGCTGGAAAAACTCCTAGAAAGCCAGAACCTAGGAAGAAACCTAGAGAGGAACCACGGCTATGAGGGTGGCCAGGGGTCCTCTTCTGGCTGGGCGCCGGGTGGGATTTAAACAAAGACATGGCCAAGATGTTCCAAATGTTCATAGGATGATCAGCAGGGTCAAATAATAATATCACAGCTGGATGTCGAGGGTGCAACAGGTCAGCACCTTAAGCCAGTAAATGTCAGTTGGCTTTTCATAGCCGATACTTCCAGAGTCATCTCTACCGCTCCTGCTGTCTCTAGAGAGTTGAAAACAGCAGGCTGGGACAGGTACACGTCCGGTGAACAGGCCAGGATTCCATAGCCGCAGGCAGACAGTTGAAACTGGAGCAGCGCACGGCTAATGGACTGGGGACAGCAAGGAGTCATCAGGCCAGATAGTCTGAGGCATGTCCTAGGGCTCAGGTCCCCCGAGAAAGACAGAAGAGAAACAGAAAGAGAGGAAGAGAGTGACGGAGGTAGAAGAGCTACTTAAATTCACACAGGACACCGGATAAGACAGGAGAATACTCCAGGTATAACAGATTGACCCTAGCCCCCCAACACATTAACTACTGCAGCATAAATACTGGAGCTGAGACAGGAGGGTCAGGAGACACTATGGCCCCATCCGACGATACCCCCGGACAGGGCTCAAACAGACCATTATTAACCCCACGCCACTTTTGCCAAAGCACAGCCCCCACACCACTAGAGGATATCTTTCGACCACCAACTTACCATCCTGACGACAAGGCCGAGTATACGCCCACAAAGATCTCCGCCACGGCACAACCCAGGGGGGCGCCAACCCGGACAGGAAGAATCACCGTCAATGACTCAACCCACTCAGGATGGCATGGAAGAGCACCAGTAAGCAGTGACTCAGCCCCTGTAACAGGGTTAGAGCAGAGAATCCAGTGGCGGAGGGAAAGGAACCGGCCAGGCAGAGACAGCAAGGGCGGTTCGTTGCCTCAAGGTCTAATCTCTAGAGGTTAGAATAACACCTGTGGGAAGAGGGCATTCTTCTTAACCAAAACCACATGACCTTGTTTTGGAGGTGTTTTAGAACAGGTTTAAGGGTAAGAAGCTTGTTGGACCTAAAGAAAGCTTTGTTGTAGAGCATTTAACACAAAATCCGGGGATGGACCAGCTGAGTATAAGACACTGTATCATCTGCATATAAATGGATGAGAGAGCTTCCTACTGCGAGCTATGTTGTGGGTGTAAACTTGAGAAGAGCGTGGGGCATGGGCTTGAACCTTTGGGTATTCCCTCGATAACAGGCAGTACTGAGCAGCAGATTTTCTGACTTTATACACTGCATATCTTTTGAGAGAGTAGTTAGCAAACCATGGCAAAGATCAGTCAGTCAATCAATCAAGTCAACAACCATCAATCAATCAAGAACAGCTACAGTCTATTATTTTGTTGATGAGTGTTCACTTCACTATACCGTGTGTGTTATTACCATGATCTATAACCGTCCTAATCCTGATGAATGCACACTATATTAATCACCACTAGATGTCAGACTGATGTTAGAAAATACAGTTGACTTACATTCACTGGATGGCGCTAGAACCCCCCCTCTCTGTTTTCTGTCTCTCTCTCTGTTCTCTCTCTCTCTCTCTCTCTCTCTTCTCGTCTCTTCTGCTCTGTCTCTGATCTGTCTCTCCTCTCATCTTTCTCTCTCCTCTCTGTCTCTCTCTCTCGCTCTCGTCTACTCTCTCGTCTCTCTCCTCTCATGCTCTGTCTTCGTCCTCTTAATTGTCTCTCTGTTCTCTCCTCTCTTCTCATCCTTGTATCCAGTTCTCTCTCATGTCTTCTCCCTCTACCGTCTCGCTCTTGCGCCCTCCCTCCCTCTCAATCTCTTCCTCTGTCTCTTCTCCCTCCTCTCCGTCTGCTCCTCTCTCTCTCCTCTCAATCTCTTGTCTCTGTCTCTCTCTCTCTCATGTCCTCTCTGTCTCTCTCAAT
>NW_019944452.1:60384-72112 GCF_002910315.2 Salvelinus sp. IW2-2015 | reverse complement strand
GCAGAGAATCTGTAAATAGAGTATTGTGGGATTAGTACTGTAATAGAGTACTGTACGATAGAGTATTGTTAGATCAGAGTACTGTAGATAGAGTGCTGTTAGATAAGTACTGCAAGACTACGAGTTACGTTAGATAGAGTACTGTAAAAATTAGAGTTACTGTTAGATAGAGTACTGTTAGATAGCAGTACTGTTAGATAGAGTACTGTAAATAGAGTATTGTAAGATAGCAGTATGTTAGACTAGAGTATTAAAATAGAGTATGTAAGCAATAAGTTTGTAAGGTAATAGTCTGTAAAATGAGTACTTGTGGGTATAGTACTGTATCATATGCAGTACTTCGTAAGATAGAGTATTGTAACAGTCATATGAGTATCCGTATAGATAGAGTACTGTTCTAGATAGAGTACTTGTACGGAAGAGTGCTGTTAGCTAGAGTATTGAAAGATACGCACGTTACTGTTAAGATTAAGGTACTGTTAGATATAGTACTGTAAGAATGAGTACTGTCAGATATCACGGCATCGCAAGATAGAGTACTGTTAGATAGAGTACTGTTAGATAGAGTACTGTAAATAGAGTACTGTTAGATAGAGTACGTTAGATAGAGTAACTGTTAGATAGAGTACTGTAAACATAGAGTATTGGTTCACAGATAGAGTACTGTTAGATAGAGTATGTAAAAATAGGTACTGTTAGATAAGAGTACTGTTAGATAGAGTACTGTTAACTAGAGTACTGTTAGATAGAGTCTGGTTAGATAGAGTACTGTTAGATAGAGTACTGTAAAATAGAGTACTGGTTAAAGATAGAGTACTGTAAGATTATAGTAACTGTAAGATAGAGTACTGTAATGATCGAGTATTGTTAAGATAGGAGTATTGTAAAATAGGGTATAGTAGGCTAGAGTACTGTTTTTAGCATAGAGTATGTTAGATAGAGTATACGTTGGAAGAGTCTGTAAAATAGAGTATTGTACGATAGAGTTATTGTATAGATAGAGTATTGTAAGATTAGAGTACTGTAGCGAATAGAGTATTGTAAGATAGAGTATTGTAAATAGGTATAGTAGGATAGAGTACTGTTAGATAGATACTGTTAGATAAGAAGTAACTGTTGGATAGAGTACTGTAAGATAGAGTAATTCGTAAGATAGAGTATGTAAGATACAGTATTGTAGGATAGAGTTATTGTAATGATAGAGTATTGGTAAGATACGAGTATTGTAAAGATAGAGTACTGTTAATAGAGTACTGTAAAATAGAAGTATTGTAAAGATAGAGTACTGTTAGATAGAGTACTGTAAATAAGAGTATTGTAAGATAGAGTATTGTTAAGGTATAGTCCCTGTAAAATAGAGTATTGTGGGATATAAGTACTGTAAGATAGAGTACTGTAAGATAGAGTGCTGTTAGATAGAGTACGCAATATAGAGTACTGTTAGATATGAGTAACTGTAAATAGAGTACTGTTAGAATAGAGTACGTTAGATAGAGTAAGCCTGTTAGATAGAGTACTGTAAAAAATAGAGTATTGTAAGATAGAGTACTTGTTAGATAGAGTACTGTAAAAATCAGAGTATTGTAAGATAGAGTATGTAAGGTATAAGTGCCTGTAAAATAGAGTATGGGGGATATAGTACTGTAAGATAGAGTACTGTAAGATAGAAGTATTGAAGATAGCAGTACTGTAAGATAGAGTACTGTTAGATAGAGTACTGCGTAGCATAGAGTGCTGTTAGATAGAGTATAGCAAGATAGAGTACTCGTTAAGATAAGGTACTGTTAGATATAAGAGCTTAAGATAGAGTACTTAAGATATAGTACTGCAAGATAGAGTACTGTTAGATAGATACTGTTAGATAGAGTACTGTAACAATAGACAGTAACTGTTAATAGAGTATGTTAGATAGAGTACTGTTCAATAGAGTACTGGTAAAATAGAGTATTGTTAAGATAGAGTAGCTGTAGATTAGAGTAACTGTTCAAATAGAGTACTGGTTAGATAGAGGTACTGTTAGATAGAAGTACTGTTAAATAGAGTACTGTTAGATAGAGCTACTGTTAGATAGAGTATGTTAGATAGAGTACTGTAAAATAGAGTACTGTACAGATAGAGTACTGGTAAGATATGTACTGTAAGAAGAGTACTGTAACAGATAGAGTAATTGTAAGATAGAGGTACTGTAAGATAGAGTATTGTATGATAGAGTATTGTAGAAATAGGTATAGTAAGGATAGAGTACTGTTAGATAGAAGTACTGTTGGATAGAGTATGTAAAATAGATGTTATTGTAAGATAGAGTATTGTAAGATAGAGTATTGTAAGATAGGTTACTGTACGATAGGTAAATTGTATAGATAGAGTATGTAAAATAGGGTAATAGTAGGATAGAGTACTGGTTAAGAATAAGAGTACTGTTTAGATAGAGTACTGTTGGATAGAGTACTGTAAAGATAGCAGTATTGTAAGATAGAGTATTGTAAGATAGAGTATTGTAAGATAGAGTATTTGTAGGATAGAGTATTGTAAGATAGAGTATTGTAAGATAGAGTATTGTAAGATAGAGTAAATTGTAAGATAGAGTATTGTAAGATACAGTATTGTTAAGGATAGAGTATTGTAAGATAGAGTATTGTAAGTAGAGTATTTGTAAGATAGAGTATTTGTAAAAATAGGTATTGGGTCAATAGAGTATTGTAGATAGAGTATTGTAAGATACGAGTATTGTAAGCATAGAGTACTGTAAAGAAAGAAGTATTGTACCAAGATAGAGTAATTGTAAGATAGAGTTTGGTAAAATAGAGTATTGTAAGATAGAGTATTGTAAGATACGAGTATTGTAGAGATAAGAGTACTGTAAATAGAGTTTGTAAGATAGAGTATGTAAGATAGAGTATTGTTAGGATAGAGTAATGTTAGATGGCTTGTCTATCAATTTCGCTGCACATTAAAGGCAATCTGTATAGCTCAGCTTTTTGCAGCATAGATTATATTTAAACATAGATTATAACAAGTATTTTATGGCAGTATTACATATCCTGTGGGTTTAAAACAGCTCAATCCGTCGTGGTTTACTGTTGCTCATGGAGAAGGCAATAGTAAATAGGCAGATAAGCAAGATATTTTGATAAAGAGGCTTATCAAACTGGTAGATTTATATTAAAAGCATATGAAAATATATGCCTTTTAATACTAAAGCATATCAATAACTCCAGTACGTTAGTGACCGTTAGGGCGTTCTGAGCTGAGTGGATGCTCAGATGAGCAAAGTCCCATCTGCTTATGGAGGGGTTGATGATTTAAGTAGTGTCCAACGTGATACCAATTCTGTGTGTTTGTGCGCGTGTTTGAGCGTGTGTTTTGTGTGTGTTCCTGCGTGTGTTCGAGTGTGTGATTGTGTGTGTTCCTGGACGTGTGTTCGAGTGTGGTGTTTGTGGTGGTGTTTCGAGTGTGTTGTTTGAGCGTGTGTTTTGAGCGTGTGTTTGTGTGTGTTCCTGCGTGTGTTCGAGTGTGGTGTGGTGTGTGTGTTTCTGCTTGTTTGAGTGTGTTGTTTGGAGTGTGTTGTTGTGTGTGTGTTTGAGTGTAGTGTGTGTGTGTGTGTGTTTGAGTGTGTGTGCGTCAAGAAAGCGCAACAGAACTTTGAGAGGATGGAGGCAGTGATACAGATAGCTTTTCTGTTAGAGACACACTACATGAATCAAAGTATGTGGAAACTGCTCTCTCATTCCTAATCATGTTATCAACAAAATAATATTATGGATTGGTCCCCTCTTTGGCTGCATACAGCCTCTCACTCTCTGGGAAGGCTTTCCACTAGATGTTGGAAACAGTTGCTGCGAGGATGGTTTCCATTCAAGCCTCAGAGCATTAGTGAGATGAGATGGGCGATAGCCCGGCTTTCCATGCGGCGTATACATTCAATTCCAAAGGTTTCGATGGGTTGAGGTCAAGGGGCTCTGTGCAGGCCAATCAAGTTCTTCCACGCTGAATCTCGACATACCAATTTCTGTATGGACCTCGCTTTGTGCACTGGGGCATTGTCATGCTGAAACAGGAAAGGGCCTTCCACAAACAGTTACCACAAAGTTGTATTTTGTATCTCCCAGTATAGAGATAATTTCAGACTCCTCTATCTCTCTCTCTCCACACAACACACACACACACCACCACACACACACACACACACACACACACACACACACACACACAACACACAACACAACACACACACACAACACAACACACACGACACACACACGACACACACACACACACACACACACAACACACACACACACACACACACACACACACAAACAGTACACACACACACACACACACACACACACACACACACACACACAGAGAGAGAGAGCAGGCATCTCGTCACATCATTCAAATGTAGTGAAAACAGAAGGTGTACAAGTGCATATTTGTACTAAATGAAAGACATCATTTTTGGGGCGTTGTGGTCCTTGGAGCGTTTTGTGTCTGTCCGTGTGTGTCCGTGTGTGTGTGTGTGGCCTACGGTGTTAGGCTTCACAGGGGGGGGGGGAGAGGCTGGTCACTGTCCACTATCTCTGTATACATACATCCTATAATCACGTTCCCTGTCGGCCCGTATAAATCTGTATAGACCCAATTAAACGTAGCCCTTAGCACCTTTATCCTCAAACAGTATCAGGCCATGTCTTCACTATGTAAAAATGGGATGTTCAGTTTCCATTGGATGGTTTAATAATAAATTCAACACATTTTAACATTACAATGAGTCATCGTAATAACATTATTAACATGTGATAGTAGTAGAGATTTTGTAAAAAAAAACAATAAAAAAATGATTGAATATACAAAATGAAAAAAAAAAAAAAAAGGAACTATACATAATTTGCAGAACCTTGAATTGATACTGAAAGAAGAACCGTGTCTACAAAGCACCTGGAACAACTCTATCCTGAAGTGCTATGATAATATACAATAATATATAATAATATATGATAATATATGATAAAATATGAAATGCAGACATGAGGACACACAACAAAGTACAATAAAAAGGGACTTTTTTTTCTTTTTTACTTCAGAAAAATAAACCCTGCCTGTGGCTGTGAAGAATGTGTTTTTTTTTGTAGACTTCTTTGCTATTCTGCTATAATTTAAAAAAAAATATGATTTTCAAACTGGCAATGAAATAATAAAACTTCCTTATCTAAATTATAGCAACATACAGTGTTTTAAACATAGTTGAACACTTTTTTTGATTACCTGTTTTTTTAAATGTTGTGTTTTCAAAAAGACAAAAATATTCATCATTATACAACCTTCCAAATGTGAATAAAACAAATATAGAAATGGCTTCTTAGAAAACTGTATCCAATTCTAAATAAAATGACAACAAGATGAAAGTGAAATAACCACATTCAAACCAACTTTTTAAAGGCAAAATGTGGCTCTTTGGGCATCTCACATTCCATCCATCATGCAGAAAAATAGTGCAAGTGCAAGAAAATACATAATTATATATAAGAAAATAATATTAGGCAAAGTACACTGGTGTATTAGCATTTTTCAACCAATATTAAAAATGTTTTTTTTTATTTATAAAAAGTGAACAATTTGATCTCTCCATGGAACATTTGGAAATGGCACAAGAGGACAGGGAGACGCCTCTAAAGCCAATGTGAAGCGTTGCTAGGCTGGATATCTGCGTTCTGGCTGGTATGTAAATAACTCATTAGTATGGGTTTAATAATCTGTGCTCTCAGATGTAACATAAAAATGGAATGTAAAAAAAAAACCCGGTTAAATATATCTAAACGAAGCTGATTATCCTACCAAAATGTTAAACTGAGAAATTAGGCAAAAGGACTAAAATATATGTATGAAACTAATACCACAGCACCCTAAGTATTGTGTATCTGACCATCAGTGTCATTCCTGTCACTTCCTGTCACTTCCTGTCCACCCAGATAAAAACAAAACAAAGGAATAATTAAGTCACAGACGACGTGCGCGCCCAACCCGTCTCGTGCACTTGCATGCCCACCAAAATGTGTAAATCCTGGCCCATTCCCCCTGAAACTTGATGGTTGTTGAACTTATTTTTAGTGTCATTTGATAAGCTTCCCTGGTTGCACAGAGACATCCCACTGACCCAGCCACTGGTCATTGTCTATACCGGTTCCCATCAAAACCGGGCGCGCTTTGTCAGGTTTCGGCTCGAATATCCATTTTGCATCTGAAGTACAGTATCCAAAGTGACTGGATCGTTGGAGCCATTTCTCTTCAGCTGCTGCCTTTCCTCCCCCACAATGCTCCTCTCTCGCTGACATCATTTTGGGATTGGCGTCATGACAACACGCTTGAGAAATCTACAACAAATATATATACTACCGTTTTTTGGGGGTGGTGGAGCTCTGCGTGCGAAGCTTGGTAACATCATTTGAACAATACTTATCCGTACGTCGCAGCCGTTGCCTTGGTTTCGCGTTTGGGTTTTGGACAGCCAGGGTGCACCAAACCGTCACCGAGGAGACAGGATGGGATGGCCCCTTTCTCTCCAAATAATGCACGTACAGTTGTAGGTCATTCAATGTCAAAAGCAATACATTTTTTTAAAAAGACGACCAAATCTTCACAGGCTGCTGCTTGCTGTTCTCTTTAATTATTTTAATTAAACGTTGATATTCTGCTGCTGAGGGAAGCTATAGGGCTGAGACTGGAGGGAGGCAGGGAGGTCCTTGGATAACTGGAGACAGAAGGGTAGAAGCAGGGAGACCCTTGGAGAACTGGAGACAGAAGGGTAGAAGCAGGGAGACCCTTGGAGAACTGGAGACAGAAGGGTAAAAGCATGAAGATCCTTTGAGGATTGGAGACGAGGGGGAAAGGTTGAAGCAGGAGGCCTTTGGGACTGGAGACAGAGGGGAAGGCTAGAAGCAGGGAGGTCCTTGAAGGACGAACAGAAGGGTAGAAGCAGGGAGGACTTAGAGGATTGGAGACAAGAGGGGAAGGCTAGAAGCAGGGAGGTCCTTGGAGAACTGGAGACAGAAGGGTAGAAGCAGGGAGACCCTTGGAGAACTGGAGACAGAAGGGTAGATGCAGGGAGACCCTTGGAGAACTGGAGACAGAAGGGTAGAAGCAGGGAGACCCTTGGGAGGATTGGAGACAGAAGGGTAGAAGCAGGGAGGTCCTTGGAGAACTGGAGACAGAAGGGTAGAAGCAGGGAGACCCTTGGAGAACTGGAGACAGAAGGGTAGAAGCATGGAGACCCTTGGAGAACCGGAGACAGAAGGGTAGAAGCAGGGAGACCCTTGGACAACTGGAGACAGAAGGGTAGGGTAGCAGTGACATTGGAGACAGCTGTATCTATATCTTAAAACTCTTCAACTGACTGACTGTCATGTTTATTGGGTTGTGATGTTGTACGCCTTAGTGAGCATACAGCAGATTGCATCAAAATAGAGGGGAACACAGCCAAGCACCATGTCAGGGGCTTCGGGCAGCCTATCCCTTAAACCTAGTCTGAAGAAGAGAGCTGTGGTGGTCTGGTCAGAGGGGCTGTCCTGTCCCGGCCCGGGCCTGGCCCGCGGTGGGATAACGCTCTAGTAACTCCCCCCTTGTCCCCAGTACATAATGAAAGAAAGGTGTCTTCACAAAATTAAAGGGCAAAAGTCTTAAGCTACTGCTTCTAATACCTTAGGGCGTCCTGGCTGTCCACAGTTTGTCATGCGGGTGCACTTCTCAGTGTTAAAATGACAGGATCTACGTTCATAGGGGGTCCCGCCAGGCATCCAAACGATAGTGGAGGGAGAGGATTTGTGATGAGACGTTGCCAAGAGGCGATGGACTTGTGCACTGTGTGTCGAGGCCTGCTGGGAGTATTCATGCTGCCACGCTAAAGGCATCACAGACTGTCTCTGTCTCTCTCTCTCTGTCTCTCTCTCTGTCTCTGTCTCTCTCTCTCTGTCTCTCTCTCTGTCTGCTCTCTCTGTCTCTCTCTCTCTGTCTCTTCCTCTCTGGCCCTCTCTGTCTCTCCTCTGTTTCTCTCTCTGTCTCTGTCCTCTTCTCTCTGTCTCTGTCTCTCTCTCTGTCTCCTCCTTCTGTCTCTCGTCTCTCTCTCCTCTGTTCTCTCTCTGTCTCTCTCTCTGTCTCTAATCTCTCTGTCTCTCGTCTCTCTCTCTCGTCATCGTCTCTCTCTCTGTTCTCCTGTCTCTATGTCTCTCTTCTCTCTCTCTCGCTTTGTCTCCTCTCTCTGTCTCTCTCTCTGTCTCTCTCTCTGTCTCTCTCTCTCTCTCTCTCTGTCTCTCTCTCTGTCTCTCTCTCTGTCTCTCTCTCTCTCTCTTTCTCTCTCTCTCTGTTTTTTTTTTTTAGATAGCTTCCGTCTGTGCCCATGAAATAAGGTTTTCCACAGCAGGCACAATATGGTCAGAATATGTTAATCCTTTGGTGCACAACAAAAATAATAATAACTGGATCCGAACGGCCAGTTTGTCCAGTACTTTAATTCGCTTTGGCTTCTTGTGAAAAAAAAAAGTAATAAAAAAAAACGACAAGTGGAAAAATATGAAGTTATATCCCAGTTATGGATGGATGGAAATATTGAAATGTTCTTATGAGTATGATTTTTGAGAAAGCAGGAGATATCATGGAGAAGAGTCCCCAATTTTGTGCCCAAAATGGAGAGAAGCAAATGGATAGTGCTTTTGGACACTATAGTTTTTGGGGGAAATTTTGGATATTTTACCGAGAGAATAGTCATCATTGTAGATTATATTCTTTGTCCTCTAACGGTTCTGCAGTCGGCTGAAATTAATACATTTCCCCTGCAATGAGAAAGAATAAAACATGGCATTAGACTCCAAAATTGTATACAGTATACATCACTATTGAAATAATGTATTTATAAAATAAACTCTCAGAAATCATTGTAATATATGTTACAATTAATACTACACAAACTTAAATTGTAATATTTTCCCACAAAAAAATGGCAAATACATTTGAAGTAAATCTAGCTGTTGCAGCATAGGAACATTGTATATGTTAATAAAGTACTATAAAATACTTCATAAAGTATTCAAACCCCTTTGACTTAGGTAACATTTTGCTATGATTTGCCAGATTTCAAAATGGATTAAATCAATGTTGTTTTTTTCCTAACCCATCTACACACAATAACCCCATAATGACAAAGTGAAAAAAAATGTTTTAGAAATGTTTGCAAATGTATTGAAAATAAAATACAGAAATATCACATTTTCACAAGTATTCACACCCCTGAGTCAATACTTTTTAGAAGCACCTTGTGCAACATTTGTCCATTTATTATTTTCAAAATTATTCAAGCTCAAATTGGTTGTTGATCGTTGCTAGACAACCATTTTCCCATCTTGCCATAGATTTTCAACTAGATTTAAATCCAAACTGTAACTCGGCCACTCAGGAACATTCCCTGTCTTCTTGGTAAGCAACCCCAGTGTAGATTTGGCCTTGTCTTTTAAAAGGTGAGTTCATCTCCCAGTGTCTGGTGGAAAGCAGACTAAACCAGGTTTTCATTCTTTTCACTCTGTCATTGAGGTCAGCATTGTAGATCCATCCTCAGTTTTCTCCTATCACAGCCATTTATTGATACACCATCCAATGTGTAATTAATAACTTCATCGTGCTCAAAGGGATATTCAATGTCTGCTTTTTTATTTTCACCCATCTACCAATAGGTGACCTTCTTTGCGAGGCATTGGTAAACCTTCCTGGTCTTTGTGGTGGAATCTGTGTTTGAAATTCACTGCTCAACTGAGGGAGCTGACAGATAATTGTATGTGTGTGGGGTACAGATATGAGAGAAGTCAAAAGTAAAATCCTGTTAAACACTATTATTGCAGACAGAGTGAGTCCATGCAACTTATTATGTGACTTGTTAAGCACATTTGTACTCCTGAACGTATTTAGGCTTTCCATAGCAAAGGGGTTGAATACTTATTGACTCAAGACATTTCAGCGCTTAATTTTTTTATACATTTGTAAAAATGTTAAAAACATAATTCAACTTTGACATTATTGTGTGTAGAGGCCAGCGACACAAAACCTAATTTCAATCCATTTTAATTCAGGCTGTAATTCAGGCTCATTTTAATTCATTTTCAACAAAATGTGGAAAATGTCAAGAGGTGTGAACACTCTCTGAATACTCTCTACATTTCTAAGTCTACAGAAGTACAATTTGGTAGTTATTTCTGCAACAAATTACAAATTACAACATACTGAATATACATTTAAATACTTTCTTTCATCAGAAACATATTTTTTTATATATAATTTTTTAAAATTATAAACAAACATACTAAGTAAAATTTCACCTATCAGTAAGATTACAAAAAATAAAACATTTTACGTTGTACTTTATAAAAGCAATATTCTCATACGATGTCAAATATACAATTAAATACATAATATACCAGTTAAGAAAATATCTTTCATATTGCAATACTCTTGTAACAGAATGTAGAACGCACAATGTGAGGACTCACTCACAACTCACTAGCAACTGTTATTCCTTCACATGCCACCAACCTGCCCGCCACAACAACAAAATCTCAATGAAGGCCCCCGGACCGCAGTGGTCTCATCCCACTAATTGGGCAGCATGGGGTAACACAGACCAGGGTTGGGGTCAATTCGAATTAAAGTCACTCAATTCAGGAAGTGATTTGAATTTAAAAAAAAATGTTTTAACAACTTTTAAATAAATAATTTCTACTCTACAGTTTATTGAGACATCTTTGAAAATATATGTTCAATTATAAAATTAGAATTGACCCCAACCCTGGTGTGGACTACGGGAGGTCCAGAGGAACGGCTGTCTCGGCCAGCATGCCTGTCTGCTGGGAGGGAAACAGTACAGTACAGTGGTATGGCTTCAGCTCTCACTGGCACCAAGAGAGAGCTCTAACCCAGCTAATATACAGGCACCAAGAGAGAGCTCTAACCCAGCTAATATACAGGCACCAAGAGCTTTAACCCAGCTAATATACAGGCACCAAGAGAGAGCTTTAACCCAGCTAATATACAGGCACCAAGAGAGAGCTCTAACCCAGCTAATATACTGGCACCAAGAGAGAGCTCTAACCCAGCTAATATACAGGCACGGTCCTACGACTTTTGGTCCTATTCCTGGGTCTGAGACTATGGTCCTATTCTGGGACTGGGACTATGGTCCTATTCTGGGACTGGGACTATGGTCCTATTCTGGGTCTAATGACTTTGGTCCTATTCTGGGACTGGGACTATGGTCCTATTCTGGAGGGGACTATGGTCCTATTCTGGGACTGGGACTATGGTCCTATTCTGGGACTATGTCCTATTCCGGGACTTGAGTCTATGGTCCTATTCTGGACTGGGACTATGGTCCTATTCTGGGACTGGGACTATGGTCCTATTCTGGGACTGGGACTATGGTCCTATGTTGTTGTTTCTTCGGGATGGAAAAATGTTTTCAGTGTAAAATGAAAGAACTAAACCCAGAGATAAAGTCAGCGGGGAAGATAATACATATATATATATTATATATATATGTTTCAGTAAGATCATCTTCTCAAACTAACAATCACCAAAGTCTGAAATTCCAAAAATGTCATAGCATGGAGCCCCCATTAATTTAGTTATAATGTTTGAGTCACTCTGATATTATAAGAAGAATTTATAGGCCATTGCTCCCCCCCCCCCCCCC
>NW_019944452.1:55467-60135 GCF_002910315.2 Salvelinus sp. IW2-2015 | reverse complement strand
ACACCAAGAGAGACTCTTAACCCAAGCTAATATACAGGCACCAGAGAGAGCTCTAACCAGCTAATATTACAGCACCAAGAGAGAGCTCTAACCCAGCTAATATACAGGCACCAAGAGAGAAGCTCTAACCCAGCTAATATACAGCACAAGAGAGAGCTTACCAGCTAATATACTGCACAGAGAGCTAACCCAGCTAATATACAGGCACCAAGAAGAGCCTAACCAGCTAATATACAGCACCAAGAGAGAGTCTAACCAGCTAAATACAGCACCAAGAGAGAGCTCTAACCCAGCTAATATACAGGCACCAAGAGAGAGCTCTAACCACTAATATACAGGCACCAAGAGCTCTAACCAGCTAATATACAGGCACCAGAGAGAGCTCTAACCAGCTAATATACAGGCACCAAGAGAGAGCTCTAACCCAGCTAATATACGGCACCAAGAGCTCTAACCCAGCTAATATACAGGCACCAAGAGAGAGCTCTACCCAGCTAATATACAGGCCCAAGAGAGAGCTTTAACCCAGCTAATATACTGGCACCAAGAGAGAGCTCTAACCAGCTAATATACAGGCACCAAGAGAGAGCTCTAACCAGCTAATATACAGACACCAAAGAGAGAGCTCTAACCCAGCTAATATACTGGCACCAAGAGAGAGCTCTAACCAGCTAATATACAGGCACCAAGAGAGGCTTTAACCCAGCTAATATACATGGCACCAAGAGAGAGCTCTAACCCACTAATATACAGGCACCAAGAGAGAGCTCTAACCCAGCTAATATACAGGCACCAAGAGAGAGCTTCTAACCCAGCTAATATACAGCACCAAGAGAGAGCTCTAACCCAGCTAATATACAGGACACCAAGAGAGAGCTCTAACCCCCAACCTGCACTAGTACTCTCCCACACCCAAAGACTGAAACACAACCCTGACACTGTGCCAAGCCCACCTTCCATCTCTCTCTCTCTCTCTCTCTCCCTCTCTCCCCCCCGCCCCTCACACACACAACAGAGAAAAAAGGCCAACCCTGACATTGGATGCACTAACGGGCAGATGCCAATGCAATGAATGAGTGTTGCGAGCATCCCAAAAACTGCATCCAAATACCATGAAGGTGGGGGTGTTGAGTCCACAGCCACTCGGTAGTCGTTGTTGCCATGGTTCAACATCGCAGGGGGCCAGCCACAACCGTAAACGCTTGCTAAATTATGTTTGAACTAGAACTGGAGTCGAGACAAAATAGAAATCCTCCTTGTTTTTCTGTCTCGACATGGGTGTGTACGCTCTCTCGTAGTGTGTGTGTGTGTGTGTGTGTGTGTGTGTGTGTGGGGGGGCTTTGCTCCATCTCTGCATGGTAAAGCCCCTGGATGTCGACCCTCTGTGCCTAATCGCACACAGTCAACAAATAAGGCACATCAGATGCTGTTTGGCCGTCGACACCAGAGCAGCTAAATTCACTGGATTTTCTGGGGTTTAAAACGAGAAGGGGACTTTGAAAAGCGTGCTCCTCAGCAGGAGTTGAGGACTGAGATTATGGTCCTATTCTGGGACTGAGAACTATGTTCCCTATTCGGCATGGGACATCTTCGTCTCTTTCCACATTGCTAATGGTTAAACAGGTGCAGCACAATACGGTCCGACCCATTCCAGCGCTCCTGATCCTGTTCCTGGGCCAGTGAGCTCTTGGCAGTGTGAGTTGCACAGAGGCACATAAAAACACACACAGACACAGAGATACGCAGCGGGAGAAATGGTGATGTGTGGTACCACCCGTCAGAGTACAGAGAACAATAGAAAAGTCTACATGTCAGCATGGAATGTCAGAGGAATTCCATCAGACGGATGGATGGATGGATGGAGGGAGGGATGACTGACTGGAAGGATAGAAGGATGGATTGGTAGATGACAGAGGTGGGGAGATTGAGAAGTGATGTGACAAGGGGTGGAGGGTGATTTTTTTTCTCTCCTTGTAGTCGGAGAGCGAGACAGAGAGAGATTCAGAGAGAGAGAGAGATCCAAGCTACTGTCTCATGATTAATAGGTGCCATTAAAACCCCTCCATTAGGTTTGTACTGAAATACATTTGGAGAAATTGAGAAGTAGATTTTTCTAAATGATGTCAAGCAAAACTTCAGATATGTTAAAGAGACTCAAAGGGTAGCGTTAGAATAACGTATCCAACTGCAATTCACACTAAAATACTGGTGTGGTCATGTACAAATATTGTACAATAGAAAATTAATATTCATAGCTACAGGTTTGAGATACTTCTGAAAATATATATACAGTGCCGATATACATTCTGTTACTTTACAGCTTTATTCTAAAATATATTAAATACAATACATTCCTGAGCAATCTACACACAATACCCCATAATGATGAAGCTAAAACAGGTTTTTTGAAATTTTTGCAAATGTATTAAAAATAAAAAAACAGAACTAATAACTAATATACATAAGTATTCAGACCCTTTGCTATGAGACTCGAAATTGAGCTCAGGTGCATCCTGTTTCCATTGATCATCCTTGAGATGTTTCTACAACTTGATTGGAGTCCACCTGTGGTAAATTCAATTGATTGGACATGATTTGGAAAGGCACAAACCTGTCTATATAAGGTCCCACAGTTGACAGGGCATGTCAGAGCAAAAACCAAGCCACGAGGGCGAAGGAATTGGCCTCTACAGTGGCCTCCATCATTCTTAAATGGAAGAAGTTTGGAACCACCAAGACTCTTCCTAGAGCTAGCCGCCCGGCCAAACTGAGCAACCGGGGGAGAAGAGCCTTGGTCAGGGAGGTGACCAAGAACCCGATGGTCACTCTGACAGAGCTGACCGTTCCCAAGTTGTTCTAGAACAAGTGCTTTGTTCAGTATTCCCAAGTTGTTCTGGAACAAGTGCTGTGTTCAGTATTCCCAAGTTGTTCTGGAACACAAGTGTTGTGTTCAGTATTCCAAGTTGTTCTAGAACAAGTGCTGTGTTCAGTATTCCAAGTTGTCTTGGAACAAGTGTTTTTGTTCAGTATTCCCAAGTTGTTCTGGAACAAGTGCTGTGTTCAGTATTCCAAGTTGTTCTAAGACAAAGTTGCTTTGTTCAGTATTCCCAAGGTTCTGGAACAAGTGCTGTGTTCAGTATTCCCAAGTTTGTTCTGGAACAAGTGCTTTGTCAGTATTCCAAGTTGTTCTGGACAAGTGCTGTGTTCAGTATTCCCAAGTTGTTCTGGAACAAGTGCTTGTGTTCAGTATTCCCAAGTTGTTCTAGAACAAGTGCTGTGTTCAGTATCCAAGTTGTTCTGGGAACAGAGTGCTTGTTCAGTATTCCAAGTTGTTCTGAACAAGTGCTGTGTTCAGTATTCCAAGTTGTTCTAGAACAAGTGCTGTGTTCAGTATTCCCAAGTTGTTCTGGAACAAGTGCTTGTGTTCAGTATTCCAAAGTTGTTCTGAACAAGTGCTTTGTTCAGTATTCCAAGTTGTTCTGGAACAAGTGCTGTGTTCAGTATTCCAAGTTGTTCTAGAACAAGTGCTTGTTCAGTATTCCAAGTTGTTCTGGAACAAGTGCTTGTTCAGTATTCCCAAGTTGTTCTGGAACAAGTGCTGTGTTCAGTATTCCCAAGTTGTTTAGAACAAGTGCTGTGTTCAGTATTCCCAAGTTGTTCTGGAACAAGTGCTGTTGTTCAGATGTTCCAAGTTGTTCTGGAACAAGTGCTGTGTTCAGTATTCCAAGTTGTTCTGGAACGACATATGTAAGTAGTTAGTTTTGCTGATTGTGTTCGTGTTTTATTCATTATTCGTGCTTCTTAGATGAACTAATTAATGTTTGTAATTTTATTTTTATTATTATTTTGTACAGTTTTTGTTATTTTAAACGTTCTTGATCCTTGTTGGATATAAGTGGCGGGTGTGAGATTGATTTGTTAAGCCATAAATTCGGATTTAGGTTTGTTATAGGAAATCTGAGTTGTAGTTCGCGTAGTGACTCCTAAGATTTGTTTGCTGATTTCGGATTTAGTACTGTAGAAAGTTTTACTTTCTAAGAGGTGTATCTCAATGGTTATTTGTTGTCTTTTCCCCTCTCGTTTTCTTCAATGTATTCAATTACTCAAAGTTTATTTGAATAACGTGTGTGCTGTAATCCGTTAGGTGTACTTACCTTTCAGTGAAAAATGCTTATCTCTCGGCTTCCTCCATGTTCTGTTTTGTAAAAGGCTTAGCCTACATTTGTTGTCAGTAGCGGTAGGGACTGTGTTTTAAATTGTTGTGTATTGTTTATCCTTGTGTTCCCGTCGTATTCTGTTTAAGCCCGTAGTAAATGGTATAATGTATTTAAACTTTGTTGTAGTCGCTGAATATTTAAATAAGAGGCTGATTTTTACGATGTGTTCATGAGTAGGTTAACACGTACTGTTAGTTTTATGCATGATATGGATGAGTGGTGATGATTAATGAAGTTGACTGTTTTATGAGATTGTGATAGATAAAGACTGTTAGAGTTTCGAATTGTGGGAGATTGGTACTCTTTAACGAACCGCAGTCATGGTGCCCAGATTACATGAACTGAGAGTTTTTTTTCCTTGCATTTCAGAAAAATAAACGCCTGTCAAACACCTGGAAGATCAGCCCACAAGATTATGGATAGTGCCTGGTGCGTTCTGTTGCTGTACATT
>NW_019944452.1:36630-54906 GCF_002910315.2 Salvelinus sp. IW2-2015 | reverse complement strand
GGTCCTAAGACTTTGGTCCTACTTCTGGGTCTGAGACTATGGTCTATTCTGGGACTGGGACTATGGTCCTATTCTGGGACTGGGACTATGGTCCTATTCTGGGTCTAAGACTTTGGTCCTATTCTGGGACTGGGACTATGGTCCTATTCTGGGACTGGGACTATGGTCCTATTCTGGGCTGGACATGGTCCTATCGGACTATGTCCTATTCCGGGACTGAGTCTATGGTCCTATTCTGGACTGGGACTATGGTCCTATTCTGGACTGGGACTATGGTCCTATTCTGGGACTGGGACTATGGTCCTATGTTGTTGTTTCTTCGGGATGGAAAAAATGTTTTCAGTGTAAAATGAAAGAAATAAACCCAGAGATAAAGTCAGCGGGGAAGATAATGAACATTATATATATATATATATATATGTTTCAGTAAGATCATCTTTCAAAACTAACAATCACCAAAGTCTGAAATTCCAAAAATGTCATAGCATGGAGCCCCCATTAATTTAGTTATAATGTTTGAGTCACTCTGATATTATAGAAGAATTTATAGGCCATTGCTCCCCCCCCCCCCCCCCACATTGCTAATGGTTAAACAGGTGCAGCACAATACGGTCCGACCCATTCCAGCGCTCCTGATCCTGTTCCTGGGCCAGTGAGCTCTTGGCAGTGTGAGTTGCACAGAGGCACATAAAACACACACAGACACAGAGATACGCAGCGGGAGAAATGGTGATGTGTGGTACCACCCGTCAGAGTACAGAGAACAATAGAAAAGTCTACATGTCAGCATGGAATGTCAGAGAATTCCATCAGACGGATGGATGGATGGATGGAGGGAGGGATGACTGCTGGAAGGATAGAAGGATGGATGGTAGATGACAGAGGTGGGAGATGAGAAGTGATGTGACAAGGGGTGGAGGGTGATTTTTTTTTCTCCTTGTAGTCGGAGAGCGAGACAGAGAGAGATTCAAGAGAGAGAAGAGATCCAAGCTACTGTCTCATGATTAATAGGTGCCATTAAAACCCCTCCATTAGGTTTGTACTGAAATACATTTGGAGAAATTGAGAAGTAGATTTTTAAATGATGTCAAGCAAAACTTCAGATATGTTAAAGAGACTCAAAGGGTAGCGTTAGATAACGTATCAACTGCAATTCACACTAAAATACTGGTGTGGTCATGTACAAATTGTACAATAGAAAATTAATATTCATAGCTACAGGTTTGAGATACTTCTGAAATATATATACAGTGCCGATATACATTCTGTTACTTTACAGCTTTATTCTAAAATATATTAAATACAATACATTCCTGAGCAATCTACCACAATACCCATATAATGATGAAGCTAAAACAGGTTTTTGAAATTTTTGCAAATGTATTAAAAATAAAAAAACAGAACTAATAACTAATATACATAAGTATTCAGACCCTTTGCTATGAGACTCGAAATTGAGCTCAGGTGCATCCTGTTTCCATTGATCATCCTTGAGATGTTTCTACAACTTGATTGGAGTCCACCTGTGGTAAATTCAATTGATTGGACATGATTTGGAAAGGCACAAACCTGTTCATAATAAGGTCCCACAGTTGACAGGGCATGTCAGAGCAAAAACAAGCCACGAGGGCGAAGGAATTGGCCTCTACAGTGGCCTCCATCATTCTTAAATGGAAGAAGTTTGGAACCACCAAGACTCTTCCTAGAGCTAGCCGCCGGCCAAACTGAGCAACCGGGGGAGAAGAGCCTTGGTCAGGGAGGTGACCAAGAACCGATGGTCACTCTGACAGAGCTGACCGTTCCCAAGTTGTTTCTAGAACAAGTGCTTTGTTCAGTATTCCCAAGTTGTTCTGGAACAAGTGCTGTGTTCAGTATTCCCAAGTTGTTCTGGAACAAGTGTTGTGTTCAGTATTCCCAAGTTGTTCTAGAACAAGTGCTGTGTTCAGTATTCCAAGTTGTTCTGGAACAAGTGCTTTGTTCAGTATTCCAGTTTCTGGAAAAGTGCTGTGTTCAGTATTCCCAAGTTGTTCTAGAACAAGTGCTTTGTTCAGTATTCCAAGATGTTCTGGAACAAGTGCTGTGTTAAGTATTCCCAAGTTGTTCTGGAACAAGTGCTTTGTTCAGTATTCCCAAGTTGTTCTGGAACAAGTGCTGTGTTCAGTATCCCAAGTTGTTCTGGAACAAGTGCTGTGTTCAGTATTCCCAAGTTGTTCTAGAACAAGTGCTGTGTTCAGTATTCCCAAGTTGTTCTGGAACAAGTGCTGTGTTCAGTATTCCCAAGTTGTTCTGGAACAAGTGCTGTGTTCAGTATTCCCAAGTTGTTCTAGAACAAGTGCTGTGTTCAGTATTCCCAAGTTGTTCTGGAACAAGTGCTGTGTTCAGTATTCCAAGTTGTTCTAGAACAAGTGCTTTGTTCAGTATTCCCAAGTTGTTCTGGAACAAGTGCTGTGTTCAGTATTCCCAAGTTGTTCTAGAACAAGTGCTTTGTTCAGTATTCCCAAGTTGTTCTGGAACAAGGCTTTGTTCAGTATTCCCAAGTTGTTCTGGAACAAGTGCTGTGTTCAGTATTCCCAAGTTGTTCTAGAACAAGTGCTGTGTTCAGTATTCCCAAGTTGTTCTGGAACAAGTGCTGTGTCATATTCCCAAGTTGTTCTGGAACAAGTGCTGTGTTCAGTATTCCCAAGTTGTTCTAGAACAATGCTGTGTTCAGTATTCCAAGTGGTTCTAGAACAAGTGCTTTGTTCAGTATTCCAAGTTGTTCTAGAACAAGTGCTTTGTTCAGTATTCCCAAGTTGTTCTAGAACAAGTGCTGTGTTCAGTATCCCAAGTTGTTCTGGAACAAGTGCTGTGTTCAGTATTCCAAGTTGTTCTAGAACAAGTGCTTTGTTCAGTATTCCCAAGTTGTTCTAGAACAAGTGCTTTGTTCAGTATTCCCAAGTTGTTCTAGAACAAGTGCTTTGTTCAGTATTCCAAGTTGTTCTGGAACAAGTGCTGTGTTCAGTATTCCCAAGTTGTTCTGGAACAAGTGCTGTGTTCAGTATTCCCAGTTGTTCTAGAACAAGTGCTGTGTTCAGTATTCCCAAGTTGTTCTGGAAACAAGTGCTGTGTTCAGTATTCCCAAGTTGTTCTAGAACAAGTGCTTTGTTCAGTATTCCAAGTTGTTCTGGAACAAGTGCTGTGTTCAGTATTCCCAAGTTGTTCTGGAAACAAGTGCTGTGTTCAGTATTCCCAAGTTGTTCTAGAACAAGTGCTGTGTTCAGTATTCCAAGTTGTTCTGGAACAAGTGCTGTGTTCAGTATTCCCAAGTTGTTCTGGAACAAGTGCTGTGTTCAGTATCCCAAGTTGTTCTGAACAAGTGCTGTGTTCAGTATTCCAAGTTGTTCTGAACAAGTGCTGTGTTCAGTTTCCCAAGTTGTTCTGAACAAGTGCTTGTTCAGTATTCCCAAGTTGTTCTGGAACAAGTGCTGTGTTCAGTATTCAAGTTGTTCTAGAACAAGTGCTTTGTCAGTATTCCCAAGTTGTTCTGGAACAAGTGCTTGTTCAGTATTCCCAAGTTGTTCTGGACCAAGTGCTGTGTTCAGTATTCCCAAGTTGTTCTAGAACAAGTGCTTGTTCAGTATTCCCAAGTTGTTCTGGAACAAGTGCTGTGTTCATATTCCCAAGTTGTTCTGAACAAGTGCTGTGTTCAGTATTCCCAAGTTGTTCTAGAAACAAGTGCTGTGTTCAGTATTCCAAGTTGTTCTAGAACAAGTGCTTTGTTCAGTATTCCAAGTTGTTCTAGAACAAGTGCTTTGTTCAGTATTCCCAAGTTGTTCTAGAACAAGTGCTTGTTCAGTTTCCCAAGTTGTTCTGGAACAAGTGCTGTGTTCAGTATTCCAAGTTGTTCTAGAACAAGTGCTTTGTTCAGTATTCCCAAGTTGTTCTAGAACAAGTGCTTTGTTCAGTATTCCAAGTTGTTCTGAACAAGTGCTTTGTTCAGTATTCCCAAGTTGTTCTGGAACAAGTGCTGTGTTCAGTATTCCAAGTTGTTCTGGAACAAGTGCTGTGTTCAGTTTCCAAGTTGTTCTAGAACAAGTGGCTGTTGTTCAGTATTTCCAAGTTGTTCTGGAACAAGTGCTGTGTTCAGTATTCCCAAGTTGTTCTAGAACAAGTGCTTTGTTCAGTATTCCCAAGTTGTTCTGGAACAAGTCCTTTGTTCAGTATTCCCAAGTTGTTCTGGAACAAGTGCTGTATTCAGTATTCCCAAAGTTTGCCAACAGATCTCCTCCAATAATCGCCATACCAAAATATCACCCTGTGTGTACACCTCTTTTCTTATCTGACCGTAGCTTTGGCCTGGCGATGTAAATACCATCTTGGTGGAGGTTTTGAAGGTTTTGTCTCTGACCCACCATATTGTCTGTGAGCTGCAGAGTTCTTCAGCCCGCAGCCAGACTTCAGAGAACAAGAACATGTTTGTCGATCAGAGTTTTGGCTCGTCCCTTGTCAAGGCTCTGGGAGTGTGTGTGTGTGTGTGTGTGTGTGTGTGTGTGTGTGTGTGTGTGTGTGTGATTTTGCATCTCATCCCTCTCTCTGAACAGCTTGATTCCCCCAACAACACTACAAGTCCCCAAGGATCTGTCTTACAATCTTCCGTTTCTACATGTGGGACTGAGACTAAGAAAACGAGTTGTACGGCATCCATATTAGGAAGTCCCTAGCATGGACACAACTGAGGGAGTTTCTGACAACTGAGAGAGTTCCTAATATGGATGCCGTAGKGGGTGGAACCCGGAGTTTGGTCCGTGGCCCAACTATGCCATTTTGTGGTGCTCATCTTTTACATAAGTTAATAAGATATTTCCATATAACTTATATTAAACATTCTGGTAAACAATTAAATACTTGGAAAACAATAATAATTAATTGTTAATAATTGTTTGGAAGGACATGAGAGACTAAAAGCCACAATATGTCCTTTAGCTTTGAACCGCCACATATATAAATCAGGCTCCGGAGTGGCGCTAAGGCACTGCATCTCAGAAGCGAGATCCTGGTTCGATTCCAGCCTGTATCACAACCGGCTGTMATTAGGAGTCCCATAAGGTGGTGCACAATTGGCCCTAGTGTTGTCCAGTTTGGCTGGGGTAGGCTGTCATTGTAAATAAGACTTTGTTCTTAACTGACTTGCTTAGTTAAATAAAGGTAAAATGTAATTATTGGCTGCAATGAAATATAATAATTACAGTTAAATGTCTTCTTTACATGCATAAGGTCACAATGGCATTTATTGTAAAATATATTGTACAAATACAAAGTGAGTAAAAAACACTTTCAATGCCTCCAAATTAGACACATTCCAATGTCCCTATCTGTCTGTGGGGTCTCACCAATCAGACGTGTTCCTGCTTTATCCTCTCGCTACATATTGAACAAATTAAGAAGTTGAAAATAGACGGAGACGAGGGAGAAGTGCAGCTGCAAGGGGGGACAGCAGGAGCGCCAGAGTGTGAGCAATCCTCCCATACTCAAGGCCTCCCCTTGTCAGTCCACACAGCCCCACGTCAGTGCACAGACACACACTGCCCACATAGCACTGCCATCTGTCCTGTAGGGAAATCAAAGCCACCAGGGCTACAGCCAACAACATGATGCCAGGCCATTTCCTCTCGTCGTTACAGGCTTTTGTTTTTCTTTTTTTTTTATATCGACGATGGTTCTGTTTTAGGTGTGGACATCCTTGTTGGTCAGGATGTGTTGCACCTGTCGCCTCGTTAGTTAGTCGTTAGTTTCACCCGTGCCGGCACAGCTGATATTTAACAGCTGCACAGCCAACGTCCCAGTTTACATGATAGATGTCGGGAAGAGCTAGACTACTGCACCCTCTTTCAGTTTGTGAACACAAAGCCATTTATTTTGTGTCTCCCTGTTTGGGTTTGCACCACATTAATGTTCACTCTCTAACCTAAGTTGGTTTGGGTTTTTATTTTTGTTTGGGGCAAATCCAGTGGGTGTCCTTGGTGTCATCAGGCAAATCTAGTGGGTGTCCTTGGTGTTATCAGGCAAATATAGTGGGTGTCCATGGTGTCATCAGGCAAATCTAGTGGGTGTCCTTGGTGTTATCAGGCAAATATAGTGGGTGTCCTTGGTGTTATCAGGCAAATATAGTGGGTGTCCATGGTGCTATCAGGTAAATATAGTGGGTGTCCATGGTGTTATCAGGTAAATATAGTGGGTGTCATGGGTTTATCAGGCAATATAGTGGTGTCCATGGTGTATCAGGTAAATATAGTGGGGTGTCCATGGTTTATCAGCAGTTAGTGGGTGTCCATGGTGTTATCAGGTAAATATAGTGGGTGTCCTTGGGTATCAAGGCAAGTCTAGTGGTGTCCATGGTGTTATCAGGCAAGTCTAGTGGTGTCCGTGGTGTTATCAGGCAAGTCAGTGGGTGTCCTTGGTGTTATCAGGCAAGTCTAGTGGGTGTCCATGGTGTTATCAGGCAAGTCTAGTGGGTGTCCTTGGTGTTATCAGGCAAGCTCAGTGGGTGTCATGGTGTTATCAGGCAAGTCTAGTGGGTGTCCTTGGTGTTATCAGGCAAGTCTAGTGGGTGTCCTTGGTGTTATCAGGCAAATCTAGTGGGTGCCCTTGGTGTTATCAGGTAAATATAGTGGGTGTCCTTGGTGTTATCAGGTAAGTCTAGTGGGTGTCCATGGTGTTATCAGGCAAGTCTAGTGGGTGTCCATGGTGTTATCAGGTAAATATAGTGGGTGTCCTTGGCGTTATCAGGCAAGTCTAGTGGGTGTCCATGGTGTTATCAGGCAAGTCTAGTGGGTGTCCATGGTGTTATCAGGTAAATATAGTGGGTGTCCTTGGTGTTATCAGGTAAGTCTAGTGGGTGTCCATGGTGTTATCAGGCAAATCCAGTGGGTGTCCATGGGTGTTATCAGGCAAGTCCAGTGGGTGTCCATGGTGTTATCAGGCAAATCCAGTGGGTGTCCATGGTGTTATCAGGCAAGTCCAGTGGGTGTCCTTGGTGTTATCAGGTAAGTCTAGTGGGTGTCCTTGGTGTTATCAGGCAAGTCTAGTGGGTGTCCTTGGTGGGGATCTTTCCAACTGGAGTTGCTTGGCCAGCACTCAGTAGACACCCATGGATGCCTTTCAGAACCCATTTTAAAACCCCACCTGTTTCATGTTGGTTGTCACTGACTCGTTTGTTAGTTCCTTTTATTCTGTTTAGTGACAATTTTTGGTTTATTGGGAAACGTTACAAAATGTGTCACAGTTTTTTTTGTTTTTTTTTTTCAGATGCAGATTCAAAAGCAGTTGTCAGAGTTAGTCTCTATGCTTTGGTAGAGAAGGAAAATCTCCCATAGAGGGAGAACGATGAAAAGAATCTACTGGTGGTAGAGGACACCCCAAAGAGGGAGGATGATGGAGAGTCCTATGGGTGGTAGAGGACACCCCATAGAGGGAGGATGATGAAGAGTCCTACGGGTGGTAGAGGACACCCCATAGAGGGGAACGATGATAGAAGTCCGATGGGTGGTAGAGGACACCCCATAGAAGGAGGATGATGAAGAGTCCACGGGTGGTAGAGGACACCCCATAGAGGGAGGATGATGAAAAGAGTCCTACGGGTGGTAGAGGACACCCCATGAGGGAGGATGATGAAGAATCCTACTGGTGGTAGAGGACACCCCATAGAGGGAGGATGATGAAGAGTCCTACGGTGGGTAGAGGACACCCCATAGAGGGAGGATGATGAAGAGTCCTACGGGTGGTAGAGGACACCCATAGAGGAGGATGATGAAGAGTCCTACGGGTGGTAGAGGACACCCCATAGAGGGAGGATGATGAAAGAGGACGATGGAAAGCAGCCTAGCGTACAGTAGAGGAAAGCTAGTCTTACATGGAACCCAAACCGGCTGCGCGTGTGTGCCATGTGCATAAATAAATTTTGCCCGCCCGCACAAAGCGATCACGACACGCAGGTTAAAATATCAAAACAAACTCTGAACCAATGACATTAATTTGGGGACAGGTCGAAAAGCATTAAACATTTAGCTAGTTAGCTTGCGCTTGCTAGCTAACGTTAATTTGTCCTATTTAGCTAGCTTGCGTTGCTAGCTAATTTGTCCTGGGATATAAACATTGAGTTGTTATTTTACCTGAAATGCACAAGGACCTCTACTCCGAGAATTAATCCACACATTAAACGGCCAACCGAATCGTTTCTAGTCATCTCTCCTCCTTCCAGGCTTTTTCATCGTTTAACTTGTATGGTGATCGCATCTAAACTTTCATTGTATTACCACGACTACCGCAAAACAGTTCATCTTTCAATCACCCACATGGGTATAACCAATGAGGAGATGGCACGTGGGTACCTGCTTCTATAAACCAATGAGGAGATGGGAGAGGCAGGACTTGCAGTGCGATCTGCGTCAGAAATAGGAATTAGTTATATTTTAGCGCGATCAGTGTGGGTGCAATAATTGAATAACATGGATTTCTAAATTTATTTTGCGACGTGTCCGGTCTGGTCAGCATGTTACTCCCTCTATATGTCTACTTCTGACCAGAGTTATATGGGCCCTAATAAAAAGAATGGTGCACTATGAATCAAATCAAATCAAATCAAATTGTATTAGTCACATCACACATGGTTAGCAGATGTTAATGCGAGTGTAGCGAAATGCTTGTGCTTCTAGTTCCGACAATGCAGTATAACCAACAGTAATCTAACCTAACAATTCCACACTACTACCTTACACACACACACAAGTGTAAAGGGATAAAGAATATGTACATAAAGATATATGAATGAGTGGTGGTACAGAACGGCATGGCAGATGCAGTAGATGGTATAGAGTACGGTATATACGTATGAGATGAGTACTGTAGGTATGTAAACATAAAGTGGCATAGTTTAAAGTGGCTAGTGGTACATGTATTGCATGAAGATGGCAAGATGCAGTAGATGATATAGAGTACAGTATATACATAGTGAGATGGGTAATGTAGGGTATGTAACATTGTATTAAGTGGCATTGCTTAAAGTGGCTAGTGGTACATTTTTACATAATTTCCATCAATTCCCATTTTTAAAGTGGCTGGAGTTGAGTCAGTATGTGGGCAGCGGCCGCTAAAAGTTAGTGGTGGCTGTTTAACAGTCTGATGGCCTTGAGATAGAAGCTGTTTTTCAGTCTCTCGGTCCCTGCTTTGATGCACCTGTACTGACCTCGCCTTCTGGATGATAGCGGGTTGAACAGGCAGTGGCTTGGGTGGTTGTTGTCCTTGATGATCTTTATGGCCTTCCTGTGACATCGGGTGGTGTAGGTGTCCTGGAGGGCAGGTAGTTTGCCCCTGGTGATGCGTTCTGCAGACTCACTACCCTCTGGGAGCCTTACGGTTGTGGGCGGAGCAGTTGCGTACAGGCGGTGATACAGCCCGCAGGATGCTCTCGATTGTGCATCTGTAGAAGTTTGTGAGTGCTTTTGGTGACAAGCCAAATTTCTTCAGCCTCCTGAGGTTGAAGAGGCGCTGCTGCGCCTTCTTCACAACGCTGTCTGTGTGGGTGGACCAATTCAGTTTGTCCGTGATGTGTACCCGAGGAACTTAAAACTTTCCACCTTCTCCACTACTGACCCGTCGATGTGGATAGGGGGGTGCTCCCTCTGCTGTTTCCTGAAGTCCACAATCATTCCCTTTGTTTTGTTGACGTTGAGTGTGAGGTTATTTTCCTGACACCACACTCCGAGGGCCTCCCCTCCTCCCTGTAGGCCGTCTCGTCGTTGTTGGTAATCAAGCCTACCACTGTAGTGTCATCCGCAAACTTGATGTTGAGTTGGAGGCGTGCATGGCCACGCAGTCGTGGGTGAACAGGGAGTCAGGAGAGGGCTCAGAACGCACCCTTGTGGGGCCCCAGTGTTGAGGATCAGCGGGGTGAGATGTTGTTACCTACCCTCACCACCGCTGGGCGGCCCGTCAGGAAGTCCAGGACCAGTTGCACAGGGCGGGTCGAGACAGGGTCTCGAGCTTGATGACGAGTTTGGAGGGTACTATGGTGTTAAATGCTGAGCTGTAATCGATGAACAGCATTTCTCACATGGGTATTCCTCTTGTCCAGATGGGTTAGGGCAGTGTGCAGTGTGGTTGCGATTGCGTCGTCTGTGGACCTATTGGGTCGGTAAGCAATTTGGAGTGGTCTAGGGTGTCCGGTAGGGTGGAGGTGATTGGTCCTTGACTAGTCTCTCAAAGCACTTCATGATGACGGAAGTGAGTGCTACGGGGCGGTAGTCGTTTAGCTCAGTTACCTTAGCTTTCTTGGGAACAGAACAATGGTGGCCCTCTTGAAGCATGTGGGAACAGCAGACTGGATAAGGATTGATTGAATATGTCCGTAAACACACCAGCCAGCTAGTCTGGCGCATGCTCTGGGACGCGGCTGGGAATGCCGTCTGGGCTGCAGCCTTGCGAGGTTAACACGTTTAAAATGTTTACTCCCTCGGCTGCAGTGAAGGAGAGCCCGCAGGTTTTGTAGGGGGCCGTGTCAGTGGCACTGTATTGTCCTCAAAGCGGGCAAAAAAGTTGTTTAGCCTGTCTGGGAGCAAGACATCCTGTTCCTCGACGGGGCTGGTTTTCTTTTTGTAATCCGTGATTGACTGTAGACCCTGCACATACCTCTTGTGTCTGAGCTGTTGAATTGCGACTCGATTTGTCTCTGTACTGAGACTTAAGCCTGTTTGATTGCCTTGCGGAGAGAAATAGCTACACTGTTTGTATTCGGTCATGCTTCCGGTCACCTTGCCGCTGGTTAAAAGCAGTGTTCGCGCTTTCAGTTTCACGCGAATGCTGCCGTCAATCCACGGTTTCTGGTTTGGAATGTTTTTTATCGTTGCTGTGGGTACGACCATCCGTCAATGCACTTCCTAATGAACTCGCTACACGAATCAGCATATTCGTCCAATATTGTTGTTGGACGCGATTGCGGAACATATTCCAATCCGCGTGATCGAAGCAGTCTTGAAGCTGTGGATTCAGATTGGTCGGACAGCGTTGAACAGACTGAGCGCGGGAGCTTGTTGTTTGAGTTTCTTGTTTGTAGGCTGGAACTCAACAAAATGGAGTCGTGGTCAGCTTTTCCGAAAGGGGGGCGGGGAGGGCCTTATAAGCGTCGCGGAAATTAGTATAACAATGGTCTAGTGTTTTTCCAGCCCTGGTAGCACAATCGATATGCTGATAGAATTTAGGGAGTTTTGTTTTTAGATTAGCCTTGTTAAAAATCCCACAGCTACGATGAATGCAGCCTCAGGGTGTGTGGTTTCCAGTTTACAAAGAGTCAGATAAAGTTCGTTCAGGGCCATCGATGTGTCTGCTTGGGGGGAATGTATACGGCTGTGATTATGATTGACGAGAATTCCCTTGGTAGATAATGCGGTCGACATTTGATTGTGAGGAGTTCTAGATCAGGTGACCAGAACGACTTGAGTTCTTGTGTGTTGTTTATGATGATCACACCACTTCTCGTTAATCATAAGGCATACCCCCCGCCCCTCTTCTTACCGGAAAGATGTTTGTTTCTGTCGGCGCGATGCATGAAGAAACCAGCTGGCTGCACCGACTCCGTTAGCGTCCCTTGAGTTAGCCATGTTTCCGTGAAGCAGAGCACGTTGCAATCCCTGATGTCTCTCTGGAATCTACCCGTGCTCGGATTTCATCAACCTTATTGTCAAGAGACTGGACATTGGCGAGTAGTATGCTAGGGAGTGGAGCGCGATGTGCCCGTCTCCGAAGCCTGACACGAGACCGCCTCGTTTTCCCTTTTTCGGCGTCGCACAGGGTCGCCGGCTGGGATCAGATCCATTTTTTGGTGGAAGGCAAAACACCTGGATCGTTTCGGGAAAGTCATATTCCTGGTAGGAACGATGATGAGTTGACGTTAATCGTATATTCAGTAGTTCCTCCCGACTGTATGTAATGAAACCTAAGATTACCCGGGGTACCGATGTAAGAAATAACACGTAAAAAAACAAAATACTGCATATTTTCCAAGGAACACGAAGCGAGGCGGCCATCTCTTTTCGGCGCCGGAAGTGTGTAGGGAATATGGTGCAATTTTGGACAAATACATTACATGTGAGCATTGATAAAACGTGTCACTGATCGCTCTCCATAACTCAGATCTCCATGTCAGGACGAGAAGCCCTTAAGATGAACTTTGTTGTGGCAATTTACCCGGAGCATTAAATCCCAGCACTGAAACAATGCATTCCAAATGGCACCATATTCTCTATACTCTGTGTCTTTCAATCTACAGCCAGCAGTAAAAACATTGACACTGGCAGGCGCCGTCATACTGTTTACAGATTGTTCATCATCGGCTCCCGTTCTAGTTCATGACACGGGATCGTACTACAGAGAGGAGAAAGGAAAATAGATGTTATCCAACTGATTCCCCCTCATCCAATATATCACTGTAGCAACACTGCTAACAGCCAGCACTGATATCTGTTACAGGTTTAAGGAGACAGGCACGAACCACAGACTTTAGCAGCTTTTACGGTTGACGTCAGCCTCCTGTCCTCTGTAAAAATGGGAGGCTGAGTATAACATCAAATCAAATTCAAGTCAAGTTTATTTGTCATGCGTACAGGATACACACAATGAAACGCTTCATGGCAGGATCACTGTAAGTAACATGCATTGTTGTGTCAGGTTTTTATTTTTTAAGAGGCTATTTGACCTTTGTCCTCCTCTTCGGTAAACCTGGGTAACTCTCTGCGACTGGAGTATCAGTTTCATTGTGTTGTTCTGTTCAGTGGACTAAACATCAAGGAGGTTTTAGGTGAGTAGAATGATTAGATGGCCTTTGACCACATATGACATAGGACCCTGTGTTTTTAGGCCCAATCATGTGACATAGCAATATTCTATGCTGTGTTTTTAGGCCCAATCATGTGACATAGCAATATTCTATTCTGTGTTTTAGGCCAATCATGTGACATAGCATATTTCTATTCTGTGTTTTAGCCCAATCATGTGACATAGCAATATTCTTATCTGTGTTTTAGGCCCAATCATGTGACATAGCAATATTCTATTCTGTGTTTAGGCCCAATCATGTGACATAGCAATATTCTATTCTGTGTTTTAGGCCAATCATGTGACATAGCAATATTCTTATGCTGTGTTTTTGGGCCCAATCATGTGACATTAGCAATATTCTATTCTGTGTTTTAGGCCCAATCATGTGACATAGCAATATTCTATTCTGTGTTTTAGGCCCAATCATGTGACATAGCAATATTCTATTCTGTTGTTTTAAGCCCAATCATGTGACATAGCAATATTCTATTCTGTGTTTTAGGCCCAATCATGTGACATAGCAATATTCTATTCTGTGTTTTAGGCCTTACCCATAAAGGAGAATTACACCCAAACATAAAAGCTTTTGTCTGAGGATGGTGCGGAACCATCTGACATTTACATAATGTAGCAGAGGCTCTTATCCAGAGCGACTTACAGGAACAATTAGGGTAAAGGTCCTATCTCAAGGGCACATTGACAGATAGAGTCCCCTAGTCAGTCCCCTCCCCGAATCCCCTAGTCAGCTCGGGGATTCAAAATAGCAACTTTTTTTTTAGATTACTGGCCCAACTGCTTAACCACTAGGCTACCACCCAGGCCATGGAAAGAAAAGAGGACAGTTTGATCAAATATGGCTTAAATGAAGGTTAAAACTCAGGCATGGCACATGATTGGGCGCTATGACATCAATGGTATGGCACATCTTGAGATTTCAACCATTATTTCTGTGATTATTTGTCCAAGGGTTATGAGGTCAGACAGTCATTGAGATCGTTCGCGCATACAAGATTTTCCCGCCAAACATTAATTCCATCCCAACATGCAACACCAGCGCTGCCTGTTTGCTGGTCCGGAGATAAGCTAAATTCTCCTGAAGCCTACAGAACCATACGTCGTACACAGCAGGTACCTTCAGCTGTTTCCTGCCACACTATGCTATGCCTCCCATCCTGCCTGCTCTCCCTCTCTCTCTCCCTCTTGTCTTTCCCCCTCCCCTGGTTTCAGTCAGTCAGAGTAAAGTGCACATCATTGCCAGCTAAGAGCTCTGGGTAGCTCTGGGCACCGTCCCTGGTCGTCCCAGAGAAACACCAGTGGTTCTGGCGTGGGCAGGCCTCACAGACAGGAGCAGAAAGGCACAGATGGCACTAATGGAGTAGAGGAATCCAACTGGGGGACCGGGACTGAGCCACACCGCCTCGGCCAAATAGCTCTAGTGGTTATGTGTCTGTCTGTATGTATGTATCTACGCTCAGCCCAACCCAACCCGGCTCCCAGCTCTACCAAGGTTAATTCCAATCCACAGCACTCCAGCATATAGAATTTAGAATGATGAAATAATCATAAGAGGACAGGAGGAGAGGACAGGAGGAGAGGACAGGAGGAGTGGAGGAGGTAGAGAAAGGGGGGATCTGACTGGAAGCATGCCAAGAGGATCAGATGGAGCTTGGATGGTAGGATTGCGCTTGGATAGCTAGCGACTAGCGACGTACTGGAGCCCTGTCCAATTCACAAACAACAGGGATTGATTCCCAACCTGCCGCTCAGCAGGAAACTGTCTCTGCTTGTAATTGAGTGACAGAGGACATTGTGTTCAAATACAGAGCTGCACCACACAAATATATACATAAACACTTGGAAAATGTTATCGCCTGGCGCTGACAGAGGTGGTCGCCTCGCTTCAGGTCCTTAGGAAACTATTCGGTAATTTGTTTTTTTTATGTATTATTTCTTACATTGTTAGCCCAGAAAATCTCAAGTGTTATTACGTACAGCCGGGAAGAACTATTGGATATAAAATCGACGTCAACTTATCCAACATTACGACCAGGAATACGTCTTTCCCGAAGTGGATCCTTTGTTTGAACCTCCACCCTGGACATGGGATCTAATCCCAGAGGCCCGACCCAAAACAACATGGTCGCCACAGGAGAGGTAGACGGAGCCGCCTACTGGTCAGACTTAGAAGGCGAGCACACCATCCACCGCTTCTGAGCATATTGCTCGCCAATGTCCAATCTCTAGACAACAAGGTGGACGAAATTAGGGCACGAGTTGCCTTCCAGAGAGAGATTGTAACAATCTCTGTTTCACGGAAACATGGCTCACTCGGGATATGTTGTCAGAATCGGTACAGCCACCCGGTTTCCTGAGGCTGCATTTATTGTACCTCCTAAATTCTATCAGCGAATCGAATGCGCGACACGGGCTGGTAACATTCTGGACCATTGCTACTCTCAGGTCTATCCAACGCTGGTCTGACCAATCGGATTCCACGGTTCAAGATTGCTTCGATCACGTGGACTGGGATATGTTCCTGGTAGACTCAGCCAATAACATTGATGTATACGCTGACTCGGTGAGTGAGTTTATTAGCAAGTGCATCGGTGATGTTGTACCCACTGTGACTATTAAAACCTTCCCTAACAACAAACCGTGGATAGATGGAAGCATTCGCTCAAAACTGAAAGCGCGAACCACTGCATTTAATCAGGGAAAGGTGACTGGAAACATAACCAAATACAAACAGTGTAGCTATTCCCTCCGCAAGGCAATCAAACAAGCAAAGCGTCTGTATAGAGACAAAGTAGAGTCGCAATTCAATGGCTCAGACACGAGACGTATGTGGCAGGGTCTAAAGTCAATCACGGATTACAAAAAGAAAAACCAGCCCCGTCGTGGACGTCGACGTCTTTCTCCCAGAGAAATTAAACAACTTCTTTGCTCGCTTTGAAGACAATACAGTGCCACTGACACGGCCCGCTACCAAAGCCTATGGGCTCTCCTTCACCGTGGCCAACGTGAGTAAAACATTTAAACGTGTAAACCCTCGCAAGGCTGCCGACCCAGACGGCATCCCTAGCCGCGTCCTCAGAGCATGCGCAGACCAGCTGGCTGGAGTGTTTATGGACATATTCAACCAATCCCTATCCCAGTCTGCTGTCCCCACATGCTTCAAGATGGCCAACATTGTTTCTGTTCCCAAGAAAGCTAAGGTAACTGAGCTAAATGACTATCGCCCCGTAGCACTCACTTCCGTCATCATGAAGTGCTTTGAGAGACTAGTCAAGGATCATATCACCTCCACCCTACCTGATACCATAGACCCACTCCAATTTGCTTACCGCTCCAACAGGTCCACAGACAATGCAATCACCATCACACTGCACACTGCCCTAACCCATCTGGACAAGAGGAATACCTATGTAAGAATTCTGTTCATTGGCTACATCTCAGCATTTAACACCAGAGTACCCTCCTAACTCCTAACACCCTGGGTCTCGACCACGCTCTATGCAACTGGGTCCTGGACTTCCTGATGGGCCGCCCCCAGGTGGTGAGGGTAGGAAACAACATCTCCACCCCGCTGATCCTCAACAATGGGGCTCCACAAGGGTGCCTTCTCATCCCTCTCCTGTACTTCCTGTTCGCCCATGATTGTGTGGCCATGCACGCTTCCACCTCAATCATCAAGTTTGCAGACGACACTAATCTCAGGAGGTTGAAGACATTTGGCTTGTCACCTTAAACACTCACAAACCTTTACAGATGCACATTTGAGAGCATCCTGCCGGGCTGTATCACCGCCTGGTACGGCAACTGCACCGCCCTCAACCGTAAGGCTCTCCAGAGGGTGGTGAGGTCTGCACAACGCATCACCCGGGGCAAACTACCTGCCCTCCAGGACACCTACACCACCCGATGTCACAGGAAGGCCATAAAGATGATCAAGGACAACAACCACCCGAGCCACTGTCTGTTCACCCCGCTATCATCCAGAAGGCGAGGTCAGTACAGGTGGATCAAAGCAGGGACCGAGAGACTGAGAAACAGCTTCTATCTCAAGGCCATACGACTGTTAAACAGCCATCACTAACATAGAGAGGCTGCTGCGAACATACAGACTCAAATCATTGGCCACTTTAATAAATGGATTTAATAAAGGTATCACTAGTCACTTTAAATAAAGTCACTTTAATAATGTCTACATATCCTACATTACTCTTCTCATATGTATATACTGTATTCCAAACCATCTACTGCATCTTGCCTATGCTGTCCGTCCATATATTTTTTATGCAAATATTCTTATTCATCCCTTTACATTTGTGTGTATGAGGTAGTCGTTGTGAATTTGTTAGATTACTTGTTAGATATTGCTGCACTGTCGGAACCAAAAGCACAAGCATTTCGCTACACTCGCATTAACATCTGCTAACCAGGTGTATGTGACCAATAAACTTTGATTTGAAATGACTATACAAGTGATTTTATAATCTAGCACTAGAGAGAACATGATCATGATCAAAGTACTTGAGATGGCTTCAATAACCAATTGGTAACCCAACCGTGTAATCCGATCCCCAAGACATAGGTGTAATGATCCGTTATAGGAAATCCTGGTCACAGAACTAGAGCCTCAATAATTCCTATTTAGCGTTACTAGTTCCATGACACTGTAGATGAGCATCCAACACACACAAGATCTGTACTGTTTTATTACACCCAGAGAAAAATAGACCAGAGATATAATTACACTGAAAGACTGACCCTAAACTAACCCGGATAGACCGAATATATGTTACACTGAGAGGCTGACCCTAAACCAGACAGACTAGACACATGTTACACTGAGAAACTGACTCTAACCCAGACAGACTAGACACATGTTACACTGAGAGACTGACAATAACCCAGATAGACTAGACACATGTTACACTGAGAAACTGACTCTAACCCAGATAGACTAGACATGTTACACTGAGAAACTGACTCTAACCCAGATAGACTAGACATGTTATACTGAGAGACTGACCCTAACCCAGATAGACCAGAGACATCTTACACTGAGGGCAAGAAAAACAACCATTTGCTTATTTAATGTCTTCCAGTGTAACACCAACCACTAACTACCAACCAACAGCAAGACCCAGCTGATTTGCATAATATTGCTACGTAAGAACACTCCCTGTTTAACCGGTGAGTCAATGTAATAAAAATGTAAAGTACTGAGAGAGACAGACAGACGCAAAAGATGCGTCTGTGACTGTTTCCTACGTGCGTGTTTATGTGCATTCTTACACACGTGTGTATTGTGATTCTGCGTGCTCATTCCCTGCATGTTATATACACTGCAGCGAGCCAGTGTTCCCTCCACCAGCGAGCCAGTGTTCCCTCCACCAGCGAGCCAGTGTTCCCTCCACCAGCGAG
>NW_019944452.1:33723-36605 GCF_002910315.2 Salvelinus sp. IW2-2015 | reverse complement strand
CGAACAGATGTGACCCGAACGCTGTCCCTCGCCCCTCAAGTCAGAAACAGATCAGTTGACCCCGAACATGTCCTCCCCTCAGTCAGACCAGATGTTGACCCCGAACAGATGTCCTCAAGCCCTCAGTTCAGAATGGATGTGGACCCCGAACGATGTCCGTCACGCCCTCAGTTCAACGAACAGATTGACCCCAACGATGTCCTCGCCCCAGTTCAAACAAATGACCCCGAACTGATGGTCTCGCCTCCTCTAATTCCGAACTGTGAGTATCAACCTCGAACGATGTCCTCGCCACTTCCATCCCCTTCTTAATGCGTTCTTCCTCCTCCTTATCCCTCTTCCCCTCCATCTCCACTCTCTTTATATCCCATCTTCAGCCACATTCCATCCTCGTCCAGTTCAGAACAGATGTGACCCGAACGATGTCCTCGCCCTCAGTTCAGAACAGATGTGACCCCGAACGATGTCCTCACCCCTCAGTTCAGAACGAATGTGACCCCGAACGATGTCCTCGCCCCTCAGTTCAAAACAGAGTGACTCCAAACGATGTCCTCGCCCCTCAGTTCAGAACGGATGTGACCCGAACGATGTCCTCGGAATACTGCTCGCTGGAGAGTACACTGGCTCGCTGGTGGAGGGAACACTGGCCTGCTGGTGGAGGGAACACTGGCTCGCTGGTGGAGGGAACACTGGCTCGCTGGTGGAGGGAACACTGGCTCGCTGGTGAGGGACACACGGCTCGCTGGTGGAGGGAACACTGGCCGTGTGGAGAACACTGCTCGCTGGTGGAGGAACATGGCCGCTGGTCGGAGGGAACACTGGCTCGCGGGAGGGAACACTGGCTCGCTGGTGGAGGAACACTGGCTCGCTGGTGGAGGGAACACTGGCTCGCTGGTGGAGGAACACTGCCTCGCGGGGAGAACACTGGTCGCTGGTGGAGGAACACTGGCTCGCTGCAGTGTAAATACATGCAGGGAATGAGCACGCAGAATCACAATACACACGTGTGTAAGAATGCACATAAACACGCACGTAGGAAACAGTCACAGACGCATCTTTTGCGTCTGTTGTCTCTCTCAGTACTTTACATTTTTATTACCATTGACTCACCGGTTAACAGGGAGTGTCTTCACGTAGCAATATTATGCAAATCAGCTGGGTCTTGCTGTTGGTTGGAGTTAGTGGTTGGTTACACTGGAAGACATTAAATAAGCACAATGGTTTTTTTTCTTGCCCTCAGTTAAATGTCCTCTGGTCTATCTGGGTTAGGGTCAGTCTCTCAGTATAACATGTCTAGTCTATCTGGGTTAGAGCAGTTTCTCAGTGTAACATGTCTAGTCTATCTGGGTTAGAGTCAGTTTCTCAGATGTAAACATGTGTCTAGTCTACTGGTATTGTCAGTCTCTCAGTGTAACATGTGTCTAGTCTGTCTGGGTTAGAGTCAGTTTCTCAGTGTAACATGTGTCTAGTCTGTCTGGTTTAGGGTCAGCCTCTCAGTGTAACATATATTCGGTCTATCCGGGTTAGTTTAGGTCAGTCTTTCAGTGTAATTATATCTCTGGTCTATTTTTCTCTGGGTGTAATAAAACAGTACAGATCTTGTGGTGTGTGGATGCTCATCTACAGTGTCATGGAACTAGTAACGCTAAATAGAAATATTGAGGCTCTGTTTGTGACCAGGATTTCCTATAACGGATCATTACATCGTTCTGAACTGAGGGGCGAGGACATCGTTCGGGGTCACATCTGTTCTGAACTGAGGGGCGAGGACATCGTTCGGGGTCACATCCGTTCTGAACTGAGGGGCGAGGACATCGTTCGGGGTCACATCCGTTCTGAACTGAGGGGCGAGGACATCATTCGGGGTCACATCCGTTCTGAACTGAGGGGCGAGGACAGCATTCGTTTAGTGGTGCCGGCAGGATTGAGGTCACATCTGTTCTGAACTGAGGGGAGAGGAAAGGTGACGCACTGCGACAGGACAGGAGGCCCCGTAATTGCATTGAGCAGTCAGGTGGTGACACTGTGTGTGTGTGTGTGTGTCACAGACTGTTACCGTGCTGCGTCGCGGGGGCACGTGCCAGGGCGGCTTGCCCTCCCTCCCTCACCCCATGGGGTGGCACATATTAAAGTCCCTGATGAGGCTAATGCAAGGAGAATTGGCTCTGGAACACAGCCCAAAACACAGGTCAAAGGGTAAAGCGGTTTAGGAAGGAAGAAGCGCTGTAGGCGCAACAGACAGACCTTTCTTTAGACATACAGATATATTTAGTGCTGATGCAGAAACTTACTAAGGATGAGGTGTCTCTGTGTTGACACACTGTTTAATGTGATATTAATCATATTCATTTCGGATGGTTTTCAATGTTTTATGAACATTCATGTCATGTCCCCCATTCTGTTAATGGTTTAGTTAATGATTGGAAATTAAATATGTTTTCCTCAATTCAGAAATGCATGGGAACATGTCTCAAGTTTAAAACAAAAGCCTCTATCATTGATACTGTAAACTCCTTAATGTGTAATTAGAGAAATGTATGAATATCTCAGTTAAACAACAAATTATTCCAAATTCATTTTGAATAATTCCACTGCTAATGATGTTCCAGAAAACATGTTGTCAAACAGATACTGTTGTCATGACTACAATTAGACAAAGGTCAAACAAAAGAAGCAATGTGGTAATTAGCGGTAATCACAGACTCAACGGAGATAATCGTTTAATGTCTCAGAATTAATACAATCTCTTTGTTGATACTGTACTCAATATGTCAAATACATTGTATGTTTATAATAAAGCTTTAAATGTGGAATTCAAGATTGTGTGTGTGTTCCTGCACCTGTGTGTGTGTGTGTGTGTGTGTGTGTGTGTGTGTGTGTGT
>NW_019944452.1:32432-33290 GCF_002910315.2 Salvelinus sp. IW2-2015 | reverse complement strand
TGTGTGTGTGTGTGTGTTCCTGCACCTGTGTGTGTGTGTGTGTGTGTGTTCCTCTGTCCAGCCCGTGTCTACCCAGTTCAGGTCATATTAACCCACATCTCACAGTTAGATTCCAGAAACAACAGCTTCCTCTTTAATCTAGTGTGTATATGACCTGGAGCCTGCAGCTGGTTCTACCATGATGTTATATCTCTACCATCACCTGGAGCTGGTTCTATCATGATGTTATAACTCTACCATCACCTGGAGCTGGTTCTATCATGATGTTATACCTCTACATAACCTGGAGCTGGTTCTATCATGATGTTATATCTCTACATCACCTGGAGCTGGTTCTATCATGATGTTATACCTCTACATCACCTGGAGCTGGTTCTATCATGATGTTATACCTCCACCATCACCTGGAGCTGGTTCTATCATGATGTTATACCTCTACCATCACCTGGAGCTGGTTTCTACATGATGTTATACCTCTACATCACCTGGAGCCTGGTTCTATCATGATGCTATATCTCCACCATCACCTGGAGTTGGTTCTATCATGCTGTCTATACCTCTACATCACCTGGAGGCTGTTCTATCATGATGTTATATCTCCACCATCACCTGGAGCTGATGGTTCTATCATGATGTTAATACCTCTACATCACCTGGAGCTGGTTTTAATCATTGATGTTATACCTCCACCATCACCTGGAGCTGCGTTCTATCATTATGTTATACCTCATCACTCAGCGATCATCACATTATTTACTACTCACATCAACATGCGGCTTGATAAGCATATTCTCCACAAGATGTTTTATCACCAAGCCTTTCCTTCCACCCAACACAATACACCAGGGTGTGTGTGTG
>NW_019944452.1:30986-32407 GCF_002910315.2 Salvelinus sp. IW2-2015 | reverse complement strand
CTCTACATCACCTGGAGCCTGGAGCTGGTTCTATCATGATGTTATACCTCTACATCACCCAGAGATAATCACTTATTTACTACTTACATTAACATGCAGCTTGATAAGCATATTCTCCTCTTTAGACATAACACGATTTATCACCAAGCCCCTTTCCTTACCCACAATACAGCAGTGTGTGTGTGTTTGCGCGTGTGTGTGTGTGTGTGTGCACGTACGTGCGTGTGTCTGCTGTCTTTTCGTATTTACACCCATGCTAGTTTACAGCCTTACATAAATAATACTTTTTCTGTGCTAAAGTTTAAGGCTGAAATTGAGCTGTAAAAATGTAATTAGTTGGACATGAAGACGGACTGAGATTGTAAATAATTTCAGCCCAGCTCTTCCAAACATGAATCAGATATGTAGGCTATTTGCTAAGCATAACCCCTATGGAATAGATAACTCATACAGGGTACAGTCAGTGACTATATGATAACCCAATCAGGATATAGTCAGTGACTAGGCTGAGAACATTGGTCAAAACAATCTCCCCTAAACACATTGACCCTGAAGCAACTGGTTTTCAAATAAAATTAACACTCTTACCCTCGTGGAGAAAATGAACCCTCTTACCCTCGTGGAGAAAATGAACCCTCTTACCCTCGTGGAGAAAGTGAACCCTTTTCGGACAGTGTTCCCACGTTCAGAGCTCAGAACCTCACTGCATTATTGTGTAATGATAGAACTGTGGGAAATACAGTAGACAGGCACAGCCAAAAAGGGTCCGAGATGGGGCAGGAACCTCAGGAGGGACGCGTAGTCCGGAGACAGCAGCGTTACAGTACCAACAGACTCCAGAAAAACCTCATCACATCAGCTACTCTTTAGCTTATGAAGCTCTACACACCTGACTGTCTGAGAGTTGTTGTCCGTTTACACTTAGACACATCTGGGTGAGAACCCCCCCGCCATGACCTTTATGGCGTAGTCGGCATGACACTCCTATCGAAAAATGATGACAGGGTGTTGAAGACGCTCTGAGCGTGTCACACTTCAATCAGCAGGGAGAAGAAAAAACTCTTTCCTTCTACCTCACCATCTGCTCTCGTTGATCACATTCTTGACCTTCAGGAGTTAGCGTGTCGAATGCTAGTTTACCCCAAAACCCTGTTCGTCGTGAACCAGGGTCCACAGTACTTCCAAAGTCTCAGGGAGGGTGATGCCACAGCTAGTCCTTAGTTCATGCCTAACTAAAATCAGACTATGAACTTGAATCAACTCTAGTTGATCTGGGTTGTTGGCTGAGAGGAGCTAACAGCATGAAGGGTAGTGCTTTACCTCACAGTTCTACTTCCCTGGGGCCCAATGGTGAAATAAACACGTTTGGCAAGCTCACACACACACACACACACACACACACACACACACACACACACACA
>NW_019944452.1:27806-30520 GCF_002910315.2 Salvelinus sp. IW2-2015 | reverse complement strand
ACACACACACACACAGACTAACACACACACACACACACACACACACACAGACTAACACACACACAGGCCAAAACGTCTGTGCGTGGCTGGAGGAGGGCGGCTCTTACGACGTTCGCTTGTTTGGAGAAAAGGGTGTAAACCTCAATTAAAGGTCTCACGCCTCGGCCTGAGCCGAGATTACTCATACTCAGTTGGCTTGCAGTAATACTCTGATTCATACAGTCCCTCACAAACGCTCCGGCCAAGTTCCTTCAGCACAGCTCAGCAGAGCAGAGGTGGTCAAAGCTGCATATGGTCTAAGACAGAGTATCACATTCGCTGTAAGACAGACCATTTCATCCACTGGGTGATGTGACACGACAAGCACTCTATGAGATATGGTTAGATGAAGAGGGAGAGGGAGAGACGAAGAGGGAGAGACGAAGAGGGAGAGACGAAGAGGGGGAGAGATTAGACCATTTCTGACTAAATGAAACGCATTATCAAATTTGTGACAGAGGTTTAGATGTAAGCTTAAAGAAAGCTTAAACATCATGTAGGTTTTCTGAGAGCGTGAGACGTCGTTGGTCCCAAATATCAGTCTGTTTCAAAAGGAGATTCACGTCAGTCAGTCATTCAGAATAACAGTTCATTCAGTGAAAGCAGCGTAGGATTGACACGTGCTTTTTGAAGAGCGAGAATATCAAGGAAAAGCGACTGTTCTCCATGGCTGTCCCTCTAGCGTCAAACGCAAACGTGGCCATGGCTTGTGTTTATGTAGACGTCATGGAAATGAGTAAAGAACATGGCCTAGACTGACTGGGAGTAAGGCTGGGAATTTCCAGGGACCTCGCGACCAAGACTCTATCTGGCCAAGACTCGATATGACCAAGACTCGATATGACCAAGACTCGATATGACCAAGACTCGATATGCACAAGACTCGATATGACCAAGACTCAATCTGACCAAGACTCTATCTGGCCAAGACTCGATATGACCAAGACTCGATATGACCAAGACTCGATCTGACCAAGACTCAATCTGACCAAGACTCTATCTGACCAAGACTCGATATGACCAAGACTCAATATGACCAAGACTCGATATGACCAAGACTCGATCTGGCCAAGACTCGATCTGACCAAGACTCGATCTGGCCAAGACTCGATCTGGCCAAGACTCGATCTGGCCAAGACTCGATCTGACCCAGACTCTATCTGACCCCCTGTAATAAAATACAAACGGGGGATGTGTCCTCCTCTGCTCCTCTCTCTGTCTCTCTGTCTCTCTGTCTCTCTGTCTCTCTGTCTCTCTGTCTCTCTGTCTGTCTGTCTGTCTGTCTGTCTGTCTGTCTGTCCGTCCGTCCGTCCGTCCGTCCGTCCGTCCGTCCGTCCGTCCGTCCGCGTGCGTGCGAGTGTGTGTGTGTGTGTGAGTGTGAGTGTGAGTGTGAGTGTGAGTGTCTGTGTCTGTGTCTGTGTCTGTGTCTGTGTCTGTGAGTGTGTGTGTGTGTGTGTGTGTGTGTGTGTGTGTGTGTGTGTGACGGGGTGTTGTATAGGAATGAAGGCTGACAGTGGGTAATTATTCTAATGCGATGAGAGCCCAGACTAAAACAGGACTAGCTGGCCAGAGGTGTCACATAGGAGCCATCACTTCTGCTAGGGGATGGAGCGTGTGTATTTGTGCACGCTGAGACAGCTGTCTAATCCCAGGTGGGCTGACCATCATCATCTACCGGTTGACAACTGGACTGCGGATGTTAGTCCACTGTACTGACCAGAGATTATCTTCTAACCAAGAGGTTAAAGGGTTCATAGTAAAAAGCTGTTTTTGAATTCTGCTTTTATGGTCATCCAAGAGCTGCTGACTATTTTTTCCATCTTCATCAAATCGCCTTTGAAAAGTATTTGACTTTCAGCTATTTTGTTCCTGCAGCTATACGGCTTGAATCTTGTCCACTTTTCCACAGAAAGACTACACAAGAAGAGGTCCTGGCTCAGTGTTCCACAGAAAAACTACACAAGACGAGATCCTGGATCAGTGTTCCACAGAAAGACTACACAAGAAGAGGTCCTGGCTCAGTGTTCCACAGAAAGACTACACAAGACGAGATCCTGGATCAGTGTTCCACAGAAAGACTACACAAGAAGAGATCCTGGCTCAGTGTTCGACAGAAAGACTACACAAGAAGAGATACTGGCTCAGTGTTCCACAGAAAGACTACACAAGAAGAGATCCTGGCTCAGTGTTCGACAGAAAGACTACACAAGAAGGGATCCTGGCTAGGCCCATATATCTGCATATGTTCAAACTCCAGATATTCAGGTTTGCCTCTAGTCAAAACTCAGTTGTATAGGAAGCAGCAATATGAACTAATTTATGCAGCGATGAACAGGATTGTTTTTTATTTCCTCCTACATTTGGACATATTAATACAATGGTTTCCCTTTTGGCAATGTTTGCAGAAAGTCAGTTTGGAAGCGTGGTCTTTGATCGCCTGCCAGCAGACTAGGAACCCTGCAGCGATGATGAAATCTGACACTAGTGTAGCGTCGTTGGCCTGGTAACATGTTAGGGGATAGCTTAATCTCATCTTTACCTCCCCTCGTCTGTCTCTCCACTGTCCTCCTCCCCCTGTCTGTCTCTCCACTGTCCTCCTCCCCCTGTCTGTCTCTCCACTGTCCTCCTCCCCCTGTCTGTCTGTCCACTGTCCTCCTCTCCCTGTCTGTCTCTCC
>NW_019944452.1:20080-27509 GCF_002910315.2 Salvelinus sp. IW2-2015 | reverse complement strand
CTGTCCTCCTCCCCATGCGTCTGATCTCTCCACTGTCCTCCTCCCCCTGGTCTGTCTGTCCAACTGTCCTCCTCTCCCTGTCTGTCCTTCCACTGTCCTCCTCCCCGTTGTCTCTCACTGTCCTCCTGCCCCCTGTCTGTCTGCTCACTGTCCCTCTCCTCCCGTCTGCCTCTCTCCACTTCCCTCCTCCCCCGCTGTCTCTCCCACTGTCCTCCTCCCTGTCTGTCTCTCCACTTCTCGCTCCCCTGTCTGCTGCTCCAACTGTCCTCCCATCCCCCTGTCTGTCTCTCCATTCCTCCTCCGCTGTCCTCCTCACACTGTTCTACCCAGTGTCTCTCCACTGTCCTCCTCCCCCCTGTACTGTCTCTCCATGGGTGTGGTCCGCACCCCTGCTCTGTCTCTCCACTGTCCCTCCCCTGTAAATCGTGTATCCTCACTCGTCCTCCTGCACCCTGTCTGTCTGCTGCCACTTCCCGAGGCTCCCACTTGTCTGACTCCTTCTCCACTGTCCTCCTCCCCTGTCTGTCTCTCCTCACTGTCCTCCCTCCCCCTGTCCTGTCTCTCCACGTCCTCCTCCCCCTGGTCTGTCTCTCCAACTGTCCTACTCCCCTGTCTGCTCTCTCCCACTGCCTCCTTCCCCTGTCTGTCTGTCCACTGTCCTTCAACCTCTCTCCCGCTCTGTCTCTCCACCTGTCCTCCTCCCCCTGCCTGTCTTCTTCCCACTGTCCGCCTCCCCCTGTCGTCTCGTCTCTCACTGTCCTCTACATACCCCCCCATTCGAATCCTGACGCATATCATCTCAAACACTCGCTGTCCTCCACCTTTCCTCGCACGCTGTTCTGCTCTCCCACTTGTGTCTCATCCTCCCCTGCGTGTCTCATCCACTGTCCTCCTCCCCCTGTCTGTCTCTCCCACCTGTCCCCTCCCCTGTCTGTCTCCCCTGTCCTCCCACCCTGCTGTCTCTCCACTGTCCTCCTTCCCTTGTCCTCCTCCCCCTGTCGTCTCTCCTCACGTGTCCTCCTCCTCCCTCTCCCTGTCTCCCACTGGTCCTCCTCCCCCTGTCTGAACCATCCTTACTGTTCTCTCCACTAGTCCCCTCGTCTTCTCTCCACTGCACATCCTCCCGTCTCTCTGTCCAACTTGTCCTCCCCACTGTCTGTCTCTTCCCCTGTCCCTCCTCCCCCTTGTCTGCTCTCTCCACGTCCGCCTCCCCCCACCGGTGTCTGTCTCTCTCTCACTGTCCTCCTCCCCCTCCCTGTCTGCCTCTCCTCCACTCGATTCTCCTCCCCCTAGTCTGGTCTACTCTCACTGTCGTCCTCCCTCCTGTCTCTCTCTCTGCTCTCGCCCTTACCATGCCTCCTCCCCCTGTCTGTCTCTCTCTCTGTCCCCCTGTACCAGTGCCTCCCCCCCGTGCTGTCTCTCTACGGTCTCTGCTCCCCCTGTACCATCCCTACCTCCCCCTGGTCTTCTCTCTCCCGCGCCACCTTGACCAGTGCCTCCTCGCCCTGTCTCTCTCGTCTGCTCCCCCGATGTACCATGCCTCCTCCCTCTGTCTGTACTCTCTCTCTTGCTCCCTGTACCCATGCCTCCTCCCCTGTCTGTCTCTCTCTCTGCTCCCCCTGTCACCATACCTCCTCCCCGTCCTGTCCTCTCTCTTGCTCCCCGCTGTTCCTGCCTCCTCCCCCTATCTATCACTCTCTCTGCTCCCCACTGTACCATTTTCCTCCTCCCCCTGTCTGTCTGTCTCTCCACTGTCCGCCCTCCCCCTGTCTCTGTCTTTCCACTGTCCTCCTCCCCCTGTCTGTATCCTTCTGCTCCCCACTTACCACTGCCTTCTCCCCCTGTCTCTCTCGCTCTCCCCTGACCATCCCTTCTCCCCCTGTCTCTCTCTCTGCTCCCCCTGTACCATGCCTCCTCCCCCTGTCTGTCCTCTCTCTTGCTCCCCCTGTACCAGCCTCCTCCCCAGTCTGCTCTCTGCTCCCCCTGTACCATGCCCTCCTCCCTCTGCTCTCTCTCTCTGCTCCCCTTACCATGCCTCCTCCCCAGTCTGTCTGTTCTCTCTCTCTCGCATCCCCCTTTATCTACCATGCCTCCTCCCCTGTCTGTCTCTCTGCTTCCCCCCTTACCATGCCTCCTCCCCTGTCTCTCTCTCTGCTCCCCCTACCATGCCTCCTTCCCCTGTCTCCTCTGCTGCCTCCTCCATGTACCCATCCTCCTCCCCCTGTCTGTCTCTCTCTCTGCTCCCCCTGTTCCCTCTCTTCCCCCCCTGCTCTGCCCTTCTCTCTCTCGCTCTCTCCACTGTCCCTCTCCTCGGGTTGGTCTCATTAGCACTGGTTTGCATCATCCCTGGGTGAAACCGTCACATGTCATCAGTGACTTGATTCATTTTTCGCTTCCCCCAGCTGCTAGACAGAAGTAAAACCTCAGAAACCTCTGCTGCCCACCAGTTTACATCTTCATTAGGACCACTGTCACCCAACCACACACCTCCCAGAGCAATGGGAACAGACAGACTGAGAGAGAGGAGGATTGAGGGAGAGGGAGGGCAGAGAGAGGAGAGAGGGACACGAAAGGAGAGAAGACAGACAAGAGAGAGAGGGGCTGAAAGAAGACTGAGAAGAAGAGATAGATAGAAGAGGAGAGGGCGAGGAAGAAAGACAGAGAGGAAGAGAGGGAATCCAAACAGAGAGAAAGAGAGGATATCCAAACAGAGAGAGAGAGCAGGGATATCCAAACAGAGAGGAAGAGAGAGGGATATCCAACAGAGAGGAAGAGAGAGGCGATATCATACAGAGAGGAAGAAGGGATATCATACAGAGAGAAGACGAGGTGATATCCCAACAGAGAGGAAAGAGAGGGAATCATTACAGAGAGGAAGAAAAGAGAGAGATATCCAACAGAGAGGAAGAGAAGAGAGATATTCCCCTACAGAAGGAAGAGACGAGAGGATATCCTACAGAGAGGAAGAGAGAGAGATATCCAACAGAGCAGGCAAGAGCAGAGAGATATCCAACAGAGAGACATAAGAGAGATATCCAAACAGAGATGAAGAAGGAAATATCCTACACAGAGAGAAGAGAGAGAGATATCCCAACAGAGAGGAAGAGAGAGATATCCCAAACAGAGAGGAAAGAGAGAGTGATATCCAACAGAGAGGAGAGAGAGAGAGCGACTATCCAACAGAGAAGAGAGAGAGGAGACGCCATATTCCTACAGAGAGGAAGAGAGAGAGATATCCTACAGAAAGGAAACGAGAGCGATTATTCCTACAGAGAGCGAGAGAGAGAGGATATCCTACCAGACGAGAAGAAGAGAGGAGATCCTACACAAAGAAGAGAAGCAATATCCTACACAGAAGGAAGAGACGAGAGCCAATATCCCTACAGAGAAGAGAGGAGAGCAATCCCTACAGAAGAGATAGAGAATCCTTACAGAGAGGAGAGAAGAGAGATATCCTTACAGAGAGGAGAGGAGGGATATCCAACAGAGGAAGAAAGGTATCCAACAGAGAGGAAGAGAGAAGAGATAATCACAGAGGAAGATGATGGATATCCAACAGAGAAAGAGAGAGGAAGATCCTACAGAGAGAAAGAGAGGCATATCAGAGAAAGTGTGAAAGTGATATATGAAGCCGGCCTAGTGGAGAAGCCTGTCCTCCCTGTCCTGACCGTCTGACCGTCCTGCCACTAAGACTTGGAAACAACACCACATCACTACTACATCTGTGTGTGCTGTGTGTGTGTGTGTGTGTGGTGTTTGTCGTGTGGTGTGTGTGTGTGTGTGTGTGTGTGTGGTGTGTTGTGTGTGTGTGTGGTGTGTGTGTGGTGTGTGTGTGTGATGTTCACACCTACTAAGACTGTAGATAATACTACCAGAGCTACATTCTGAGCTCCACAAAGACAGACAGACCAGGACACGGACGGACACGACGGCACGGACGGACAGGGATACTTACAGACGAGACAGACGGAACGGACGGACGGACGGACGGACGACGGACGGACGGAACGACGGCGCCACGGACAGACAGACAACACAGACAGCACAGACAAAAGACAGCAGACAGACAGACAGCACAGACAGACAGAACAGACAGACAGACAGGATACTACAGACAGACGAAACGGACGGGACGACGACGACGACGGACGGACGGACGGACGGACGGGACGGACGGACAGACAGACAGACAGACAGACAGACAGACAGACAGACAGACAGGGATACTACCAGACAGACAGACAGACAGACAGACAGACAGGACAGACAGACAGACAGACGACAGACAGAACAGACAGGGATACTACAGACAGACGGACGGAGTACGGACGGACGTGACGGCCGACCGGACAGACAGACAGACAGGACAGACAGACAGAACAGCACGGACGCACGACGGCACGCACGACGACGGACGGAGCGGACAGACGGACAGGGATACTACAGACAGAACGGACGGACGGACTGACGGACACGGACGGACAGACAGACAGACAGGGATTACTACCAGACAGACAGACAGACAGACAGACGGACAGACGGACAGACGGAGACGGCGACGGACAGACGGACAGACGGCACCAGGACGCAGGCAACGGACAGACAGACAGACGACAGCACAGACAGACAACAGACAGACAGCACAGACAGACAGAAGACAGACACAGACAGACAGACAGGGATACGCTCACAGCACAGACGCACGACGGACGACGACGCGACCGGACAGACAGACAGACAGACAGGGATACTACAGACAGAACAGACAGACGGACGGACGACGAGCAGACGACAGACGGACGGACGGACGACAGACAAGACAGACAGACAGCACAGACGGACGACGACGGACGGACGGACGGCGCACGACGGACGGACGACGGACGGAACGGACGGAACCGACGGAACGTACGGACGGACGGGCGACGGCAACGGACGGACGGACCCGCAGACAGACAGACAGACAGGGATACTACAGACAGACAGACAGACGGACACGCACGGACGAACGACGGACGACACACGGACGGCACGGACGGACGGACCAGACAGACAGACAACAGACAGACAGACAGACAGACAGACAGACAGACAGACAGACAGACAGACAGACAGACAGGGATTACTACAGACAGACAGACAGGACAGACAGACAGACAGACACCACGGACAGACAGACAGACAGGCAACAAGACAGACAGACAGACAGAACAGACAGACAGACAGACAGACAGACACAGACGGACGGCGGACGGAACGGCACGGCCGGACGGACGGACGGACGGACAGACAGACAGACAGACAGGGATACTACAGACAGACAGACAGACGGACAGACGGACGGACGGACGGACGGACGGACATATTGAAGAAGCAGGGCTTTATAGAATAGATGTTGATATAATAACATATAGTATATACCATTTAGCAGGCTCTTCTATCCAAAGTGAACTGCAGTACATTTGCCTCCTTCTGACCCCATCGGAATACGTTATGACACAACAATCATTCTGAAATGGACTAGAACGGGTGGACTGTATGTACACTATCAGGCTACGTTCCATATAAACAGTCTTTAAACGTTTCGTTTTTTTCATCAGCTACAGTCCTGTACGACTTGTTAAAAAAATAATTTAAAAACCCCATTACATCACCTGTCCATTAATTACATCTTGTGTTATCATCACTCAATATCATTTAAGGTGAGACAAACTATCAATTATAAAAGATCACATTGTCATCAAGGTTAATAAACTGCTTTATTAACTATTATCGTTAGTATCCCAAACATCGACTGTAATGAAAAATGACATATTGATAAAATATGAGCTGTCTTTTTTTATCTAAGTTGGCATAATATTTGAGACATGCAGCACAAATGAGGGTGTGTGTGTGTGTGTGTGTGTGTGTGTGTGTGTGTGTGTGTGTGTGTGTGTATTATATTATATTAATATAGTGTATTATAAAATAAACATCTATACCGTATGTAACAACAACCGGAGGAGGACTTGGGGTCAATGGCTGAATACATTTTAAAGGAAATATTAGCCTTTTAAAATTATAAACTTGTATTAGCTAACACAACGTGGCATTGGAACACAGGAGTGATGGTTGCTGATAATGGGCCTCTGTACGCCTATGTAGATATTCCATTAAAAAATCGAACGTTTTCAGCTACAATAGTCATTTACAACATTAACAATGTCTAAACTGTATTTCTGATCAATTTGATGTTATTTTAAATGGACAATTTTTTTTACTTTTCTTTAAAAAAAACAAGGACATTTCTAAGTGACCCCAAACTTTTGAACGGTAGTGTATATATACTGTAAATTGATTATATTCCGGACTCTGGTCTCTGGTCCAGAAGCAAATATCCTGCAATGCTATCCATGTTGCTGTGGGGTTTTGTATTTATACTGTATACTGTATTCTCCACATAGCTCATTCTAATATTTATACTGAGAACATTTTAGTTACACGGTTTATACACACCGCATATTTATTTATACACTGGATTCTTGACAAAGCTATCGCTGCACATGCACTATATATACAAAAGTATGTGGACACCCCTTCAAATTAGTGGATTCGGCTATTTCAGCCACATGTTGCTGACAGGTGTATAAAATCGAGCACACAGCCATGCAATCTCCATAGACAAACATTGGCAGTAGAATGACCCACACTGAAGTGCCCCAACTCATAGTGCCAACTGTAAAGTTTGGTGGATGAGGAATAATGGTCTGGGGCTGTTTTTCATGGTTCTTAATGCTACAGCATACAATGACATTCTAGACGATTCTGTGCTTCCAACTTTGTGGCAACAGTTAGGGGAAGGCCCTTTCCTGTTTCAGCATGACAATGCCCCCATGCACAAAGCAAGGTCCATACAGAAATGGTTTGTCGAGATCGGTGTAGAAGACCTTGACTGGCCTGCACAGAGCCCTGACCTCAACCCCATCGAACACCTTTGGGATGAATTGGAACGCCGACTGCGAGCCGGGCCTAATCTAGAATCAAGGATCAGTTTGGTCTTTTAGATTTTTCCGTCTCAGAGTAGGAGTGCTGTTCTAGAATCAGGCCCTCCACCCTCCCCCCCCCCTCTAATTCGTTATGATTTAAAATACAAAAACTGATCGTAGATCAGCTCTTCAACTCTCCAATACACGTTTTAAATCCCTGGTCTGAGATTTCCAAGCTGCGGACGGTTTACAACACCCTCTGTAGGCGCCTGTTACAGTTGCCGTGTCTCTTCTTTGTAATTTTGAAGACGGTAGAGTATTTCACCTTCTTAAGCAGAGCCAAAGTAGCGAAGCGGCAACAGTCAATGCTTTAACGGTAGTACATTTAATTAGGTGCAATATAAATAAAAACTCTTTTTAATACGTTGTTGAGGCCTACAGTTTTATGCACGCATACAAGAGAG